>NW_010524445.1:0-33337 GCF_000687285.1 Phaethon lepturus | reverse complement strand
AGGTCCTTTCCAACCTTGTGATTCTGTGTGAATTAAAATGCCGGCTGCCACCCTGGAGCTGTAGTGTGAGGGGGGCTTTTCGTGGCCCACCTGCTCTTGCAGCTTTACTCTTCTTGCCATAAGCCGGAGCTAACTGGGCGTTTGCTAGTGTGCCAAGCAGAGTGCCGCTCCTCCGTGGAGCTTTTGGATTCAAAATTGTCTCCTGGTTTCAGCAGCAGTCCTTCTGCTTTCTTCGGTGGCTCCTTGCCTTTGGGAGAGTGTGGATGTAGTCATATGTCTTTCTATAATCCGCTGGGTAAGTGCCAAATAGCTCCCAAGGTGAAAAATAAGGTGCTTTTATCCTCCTGGGCATGTTTGCCTGGAGTGGAACAATGGTCCTGTCGTGTAATGAGCCGAGTCAGCACGGGAAGAAAAAATTATGTCCCCCTTCAGATCGTCAGCCCTGTTATCTTTCCGCACACGGCCGCGTTCACCGAGCTCGGGCTGGCTCACACCTAACGGCCTTTATGTGAGGCTGTGATACAATGGCTTTGCGTTCAATACAATACAATACAATTGTATTCTGCACGCTCTTCTGATCCCCTCCCCACCCCCAGGTCATATGAGGAGGGGCTGAACACACACAGTCTGGCCGTGGCCGCAGAGCTCCGATGGGTAAGTTTACCCGCAGAGCGTTGCTGCTCCGGCATCACCACAGCAGCTGGAATCAGCCCTGCTCAGCGTCGGAACCAGTGCGAGGAGCCGGGGGCGCGGGCGCTGCCGTCGCTTCTTTCCAAAGTATTTTTCCCTGGCCTCCACTGTCCCTTTCCTGCCGGAAACAGGAGTGTTTTCCTGAAACGTGGTGAGTACAAGTGAGTCTGGGCTGTGTCGGTGGGGGAGAGCAAAGTGGGGTCAGCACCCTGGCTCTTCCCTGAGGCTAGGAGCGCCCTGGAAGTCAGGCTTGGCATAGAAATCCTGGGCTAAACTCTGCTTTTCTTCTGCTTTACCACATTCATCAAAGGTCTCTGTTAGTTTAATAAGAACCAAACCCATGTGGGATGTTCCCAGATCCGTACCGTCCCTCCTGAGGCAGAGCTGCATTTTCTCCTCACCTAGTCCTTGCAGCAAATTACTTGGAAAGCGGAAGGTTCAGGTGAGTGCCTGCTGCCCGAGCTGCGCTGCTGAAAGTGTGTGGGCCCTTCTGGGGAATTAGAAAAAAAAAAAAGAAAAAGTGTTTCTTTCTGGTGAGAGATGATGTATTACTTAAAAACTCACTGTTGTACTGAAAGAAATCCATGTGCGCTGTGAGTCCTGTTAAGAAAATCCCCTTCTCTATTATATCAGTCTCTATAGTATGAAAATGTATTAACATGAACTAGTACACATTAACAAACTTATACACTGTAATATAATGAGGCAGAGGAATTTTACTGGTGACTTTGGTATAGTTCGTGCTTAAGTAAAACAGTCTGAAGGACAGCCCGGCCCCAGAAGTAAGGACTTTTTGCCTCTTGGAAGCCTAAGAGCTGCTCGTGAAGGATAAAGGATACCCCTGGAAAACCAAAATAACGCCAGCATCCCAGCCCCCCTCTTACATGTCTTTGAAGCCCTCTCAGCATCGTCTGGCATCAGAGGTAAGTAACTATACCAAGGCTGACTCCAGGGACGTCTGGACAAATAGACAAGCAGCAAGAATGCTGCAAAAATGTAGTTGCTTTGCAAAGTTTTATTCTGATTAGTAAACAGTAGTGTGGATGCTAATGATTAGTCAAATCGTGCTGTACCTGAATGTTTGATGGGTACAGGAGCCCTGTGGGGAACACGTTTGGGGTGCCCCAATTTGGCTGGGACAATTTTCACAGCAGTCCTTACCCTTCCTGGGGACTTGAGTAGACAGTGACGATGCAGATTGGTGCCTGCAATGCTTCGGTGCAGCCGGTGGCATCCAGAGCCTGCCCTAACCCCACCGGCCTCGGGCATAAGTTAGCAAACCTCCGTGTGGCCAGTTATGCAGCCCGTGTGGGGCTGTGTCACCCCCACCCTGTGGGGCAGCGGCATGCAGGACCGCAGGGGTGCTGGGCAGCCGTCACCCGCCCTGGCGCTTCGGTCGCCCTGTCCAGGCCAAAACCAGCCGTGCCTGCAGAGGTGGACCGGCTCCTGGGGCTGTTGGCAGCTCTCCAAGCACGGTGCTCCGGCGCTCTCGTCTCTGCCCGTGAGGCTGTGGGGGGACTGAGAGCCGCCGGATGCCTACGGCTAATCTCGCTTTCAAGAGAGGCAGCGAGGAGGAACGGCGCTGATTTATTCCCTTTGACCGAGCCTGAGCTCACCGGCCGCTGCCTGTGCGACGCACGGCGATGTGCCCAACCCCTCCTTTACGCGGCGGCGCCGGCTGGAGTACCTGCCGGTCTCCAAACGTCACCAAGCTCCAGTTATAAAGCGCAGGCGACAGAGCATCTCCCCGGCTCCATCCCTCCGAGAGGCGCATCTTCGAGAAGCGAGCCGTACGCGGGCGGAAAAGATGTTTTATTCAGGTATCCTGACAGAGCAGACGAGGAAAGAAGTGGAGATAAGGGAAGCGGCATCTCTCCGCCAGCAGAGGAGGATGAAGCAGGCGGTTCAGTTTATTCACAAGGATTCTGCAGATCTCCTCCCTCTGGATGGGCTGAAGAAGCTGGGGACTTCAAAAGACACTGTAAGGCTTTGTTGTGTTTACTGGAAGGAGACTTAAGCATCCGGTAGGGCTGTATCTATTTTTTTTCTTCGTGCCATTTCTCTATTAGGAGGAGAAGTTGGTTGCTTGTGGAAATTGATTTAAAAAACGAGGCTTTTCTATGTAAAAGGAACGGAGTAGAAGTACGATGCTAGTTATCACCAGGGTTGCTTTTTGCTAGTAGGTGCTTTCAGAAGACCGGCCCTCAGATCTAAAAGCTTTTAATTTTGCTTTAACACTTACAAGAAAATGGGATATTGTTTGCAGTACAAAAATCCTCTCTGAAGCAGAGTAAATCAAAATGGCTTCATATAATACCTACATATATACACATATGTTTGTCTGTGACGCATATATATGCACAACATATAATCGTAAAAGATTTGATAAAGTGCAATCACTAGTACTTCAAAATATATAACTGCCGAGATTGCACTCTGATAAAGGCTTATGCATATATATTTTTTTAAATGAAGATATATAATTATAGGTTTTAAATATTTACATATGCAATGATCCACGTGATCCTGTAGCTGACACACAATATTCTTCATCATGTTCAGGGGCTAGACAGCATTTCTAAATACTGATGTGCACAAATGTTTGAGCTTTCTCTAATGGGAAATGATACTTCAATGTAATATCAAAAGTTCTGATGTAAGGAGCAAGATCTAGAAGATATATCCTACCGAGGAAAGCTCCTTTACTTTTTTTTTTCCTTACCCAATTGTTGCAAAATTCTTGCACCTTCTAACAGAAAATATTTGCTTTTTTCGATGCTTGATACAGGTTCATCGAAAAAAGTGAATCTTTATATTTTTAGTGGGGCAGTTTTGTTCTGTCACAGCCTTCCTGGTCAGCTGGGTTAGGCTTGGCTCTGCCTGGCTGACATAAGTGGAATGAGTTGGCTGTTCTCTGCAGTGCGCATGGAGGTGATTATTTTTTTTTTTGACATCCCAAATGTTTTGCAATTGTAGGGAGTGAAGCTCCTGCCCAGGGAAAGGCTCAGAAGGAGCTTTCCTGCTCTCCCCTCTCCGTTGGGGAGCTATGAAGTGCCTTTCAGAGCGTGATGGTGGTGGTTACTACTATCTGCAGAGTCTGAATACCGTGTTATGGCTCAGTACCCCACAGTGTGCGGGGCTGAGACCCTGATGACAGGGGTTTCTGCTCTGCCCAGACGAGAGGGGCAACAGGTAGCAGGAGCCAGGGGCACTGAGCACTGAAGTCCTTGTCCCCGCAGCAGCGAGGACCGGGTTTGGCCCTGGTGCCCGGGGCAGAGCATGGGGCTCCTCACCACGGCCCCGGTCACAGAAATGTCACCGAGGCTTCCTCGTGCCCCTGTGCCCATGCCGGCCGAGCCGTGGCTGCAGCATCGCCCCTCTGCACCCACAGCCCCTGCCAGGAGGGTCCGCACGGGGGGGCTCTGCCGGAGCCCTGGGGAGCTCCGCAGCTCCCCAACCCCTCCAAGCACAAAAAGGAGGTGCGGCGCGGCAGAGGCGCGCGGCCCGCCCCAGCTGTCCTGGCTGTGGTGAGTGTCCAGCCAGGGGTGGGCTGAGAACCGCACCACGTGTGCTGTGGCCGGGGCTCACCGTGGCCACAGCCTCCTGCTCCACGGGGCGTATGGAGAGTCCCCAAAGCGACAGCACTGGCGCGTGCTCCGGCCCATTCCTGCAGCCCCAGAGAAGATGCCATGAATTTCAGAGTTGTTGCAGTGGGTTGTGTTGCAGGGAAGCGACGCTGCCAGCTCTGCCGTGCTCGCACGGCACGCGCCGGGACGGCAGCGACCATCGCTTCAAGAGGACCCACCGTGTCCCCCTGGTGCCGTGGCTGCCGGGGTGTTACAAGAGCTGTCCCCAGGAGGAGCGGGAGATTGTGCGTCTCCGAGACTGGAGAAGCACCAAGAGCTCCCGAAACATGGGACCCCACCTTGGCGTGGCCCCAAACCGAGAAGTCAGGTCCAGAGGGGTTGAGCCACGTGGTCAGGAGGCCTGGGGCATCAGGGGTCTTTGGCCAAGCTGTCTGCACGCCTTTCTGGTGAATAACTGCACCCCTCCTGACAAAGCAGCGCGTTTTCGTGCCTAGCGCTGCACAACAGCCGTGCTGATGTGGCGGAAGGGCTTTTGACGTGACCGGCGTTATTAATGCAGGGTTTCCCGTGGGGGTTTTCCAGCGGCCTCAGCAGGAGAAGAGAGGAGGTCACAGATCCCCAGAGACGGGGACAGCTGGTGAGGACAGACGCTGCCTGTCAGGGTGACAGCTGGCACTGACCACTCTGATTTTGGGGAGGAATCCCCTTCTTTCTGGCGGCAGTGCAGGGCGTGCGGTGCGCAGCGAGGCGGCAGCAGGTCACGGAGCGGGTGTGCTGGTGTCCCCCAGCTTCTGTGCCCACACTCGACTCCTGAAGCTTCTCTCCTGGTGAGGTCCTGTATGGGCAGGTTTGATAAATACTTGTAATTATCTGTGTTCAGCCTCCGATATTTTTCAGTGTATTATTCCGGGTTGGACCAGCCTCTTCTAGCTCCTCGCTGCCTTTGCATGTTCCACTTTGTTTGCCCAGTATATAACACCAAGCTATAGCATAGCATACGTTGGATTTGGCAAACGTAGGGCTGGATATACAGAGCAGAAATGGTTTTGATTTGATGCCTCGCTATTAGCCTCCTCCCCAAAGGCCAGAAAATCGGCATGAGACGGCCATTAGCTGCGATTTGGGCTTCCTGACACCGTAGCCATGACTGTGCTTGACGTGGGCAGGGCGTGCTGGCCGTTGGCAGCTCCTCCTCGTGCTCTGACACTTCGCCCTCAGCCTGAGAGCCACTGGTCTGGTTTGGAGAGGCTTTGCCTGAAGCAGTCCCACATCACTTTACAAGGTGGGAAAAAAAGTTATAAATAGCAACAAACAAAAACTAAAAGCATTTCCCCATCCCAAAATGCCCTCAGAGCCCCCCTCGGGCACCCGGGTCCTCAGCGCAGCTCTGGGTGTCCCCGTGGCCCCGTCCCCTGCTCCTGTAGCTGGTGCAAGGTCGCAGTTAATTGCAGCGCAGCCAGTTTTCCCCGCTTTCCCGCTATACGCCTCCCAGAGTTCATTGTGTATTGGTCAAAATGCAAAAAACTTTGTTGTGAGGTGCACCGTCTTGGTCAGAGACCTGGCCACTGCCTGGGCTCCCGGGGCGCGCCGGAGAGCTGGGGCATCTCTTGTCCCACCTCAACCCTGCGAGAGGGGCTGACGGCACGCGCGCACAGGCTGCTGTAGGAGAGGTGAATTTGGATGAGGGATGGGGAGCGACAAAAATCGGTTATTTCTTGGGGTGAGCTCTGTTGGTGTGTTAGAACTCCTTTTTTTCTACTGTCTAGGTACAGGAGAGGGGGCAAACCTCTGGAGATGGGTTTGGAGACTGGAGGAGCTGGCATCTTCTCTGACTCTCGTCTCCACCTGAGTGAAACTGTTGTTGATGGGTCTTGTTATCCCCAGATCTAAAAACCAAAAAAGTGGGAAACCTGCCAGAGAGATGGATACTGCAAGCTGCGGTGATGTGCTTGATTTTAAATTAGAGAGGAACAGGACTGGACAGAATTATTTGTGGTTTTGATAGACAGTGGTAAATAGGTTCAGCAATAGCTGGTATCTTCACTCACTTCTAGGTTTCTACTTTTTAACGGATTGTAGGTTTTTGCAAAGTCTCAGGGATGGAAAGTGAGATATCTTATTAAAAAAAATCCTGATTCATACTTATATTATGCTGAACGATACTAGGAAGTAACTTTTTTTTTTTTTTGCATTTACACAATGATATGTAACATTTTATTTTTTTGTAAAACTTTCAATAGTTTTGTGTGGTGCATCGAAACATGGTACCAGGTAATCTGGGTTACTTCAAACACCGGTCCTGCCTGTGTGGCCGGCCTGGGCTGGAGGGAGAACACGGCTGCCTTCCCCATCACTGACATGGGGAGGATTTCCTTCTCTCCCCATCTCCCAGGCATGGTCTGCTTGCAGTTTTCCAGCAAAATCTGCATTTGCCAATGTCCCTTGGCACCTTATCTGTTTACCAAGTACGTATCCATCGCTTGAGTCATCTCCGTGACTAACATCCCTCACTCTGTTGCACACGAGAAGCAAGGAAATACAAGTTAAAACAAACTAATTAATAGCTTGAGACAGGATGGTGCTACAGGGAACCTTTTCAGCCCCTTCTTGCTAGATTAGTTCTGTATTGGAGCACAACATAAGCAACATTTGTCCCCCAAAGGCAGGATTCACTGTGACTTTCAGAATAGCAAGTGTCAACAAAAGGCAATCCATTTGTGGTGGTAACTCATGTTCACCGAGTGCTGGATTTTTTCCTTTGGGCAATGGATCCCATAGAGGATTCATAAAACCAGGGTCTGAGAAAAACCCACATATGTAATTGGTTAATGATCCATATGAGAACTTGTAGTAAAAAAAATTTAGGTTTAATTCAAGGGTAGATGACAGTTAAAATAGCACTGACAAGTGTGTTGGTGACTTGTTCCTCTCCAGCCTGTTCTTTCAAAGGTGTTTGGTAATGTGATTGAGGCCAGGCAGATCAGAAGAGCACCCAGACTGTCCTGGATGATGTCGTTCAGAAATTTCTCTTGGTCCTAGCTGAGCGGGGCTGGGCGCGAGGAGGTGACCGCTGTGTGACAGGCAGTCTTCTGGCTGGCTGGGAACTTCACCCATCTACCTCTCCAGTCCTCTATGCCCTCGTTTTGGTTTTTTTGATGATGTGAAGAATTAGTCCTCCAGATGCGTGCCTGAGTTGCAGGCAAACATAAAGGGTAAGAAGGACGTGCCGCCCACTGTCAGCAAACCCTGGCTTGCGTTTTTGCTCAGATGAGGAGCCTGGGAGGTGATCAAAGTGCTGACTGTGCACCTTCGGCTTCTGCCCACGCTTCCAAACGGATTTGCTTGTCCCTCAGCACAGGGTCCATTACTAGTGAAGCCAGTCTGCCTGCCTTTAGTCTAGTGAAGTAGTAGTGGTTTCTGCTGTTCGGTCTCACCGGGAAGGCACTGGTCACAGAGCAATGCTGGAGCGTCGCTACTTGTTGTGCATGAAGGAAACAGTGCAGTGTCGGATCTGATTTCTCCTCATCGCTGGGAGCGCGGCCACGTTATCGCCTTTACGCAGGTCATGCTTTTAGCATACTGGTCAGACGTAGCATCTGCAACTGAAAATGGTCCTGAAACTTTATTTCCTTTCAAGTCACAGGTTGCATGCAGAAGTAAGAGCAGTGAAAAGTGGGGAGAAAAGGAGATTACATGTCCTGGTAACCACTTGTGTTGGCTGCATCTACCCAGCCTTATCAGTCAGGTCCAGTTTAACCGCTCATATTACGTCTACAGCAGGATCTGAAGTACTCACGTGGCTGCAGTTATTTTAGGATGATGCCAAGTTGCATTAGCCTTTTGTAAGTGCTGTTATTTAACATGCCACACAGATTATTTTAAAGACGAGGTGCCGCGCACAAGGGTGCATGCTGGCCAACTCAGGGAACC
This sequence comes from Phaethon lepturus, assembly GCF_000687285.1. Classification (NCBI taxonomy): domain Eukaryota; kingdom Metazoa; phylum Chordata; class Aves; order Phaethontiformes; family Phaethontidae; genus Phaethon; species Phaethon lepturus. The sequence continues at coordinate 25,130 of NW_010524445.1, read as the reverse complement.
GCGGCCCAAGGTTTTCGAAGTTAACTGGATCCCACTGAAATTCCCTTGGGATTACAAGGTTTGCTGGTTTAGATGTCTCTGCGGACACACGGGCATATTTCATATGAATGCAAAAATTCAGGAATAAGCCAGTAAGAAGGTCTCACTATGGACAAATTAAAATCAGAAGGAAAGGGCAGTAATGGAGGGGGCAGGATTAAGCAGGCACAGAAATGAGCAGATACTCAAGCAGAGTCATTTCACCTCCAGCAGAGTATGTGCATCCACCCGTGATGAACATTAAACATAAAAAGGCTTTTGGGAAAGCAGTTGGAGGAGATTTTGAGAGGTAACATGCTTCTCTCAGAGCAAATGGAAATGACGGAGAAGGCAAGAAGCCGCCATACGCAGCATTGGGGTTGTCGGAAGAACACCTACCTACCTACCTACCTACCTCAGACAATCTTACGGCTTCCCCTCCTCGCCTTTCCCTCCTGTGACATGGCACCCAGGATTGCTCCCATTTATTCACCCTTAGCAGCTAAATACAAAAGAGGAGAGAGACGCAGGGCAATTTCAGACCAAATTCTCATCTAAAGGCCAGACCAGGTCTGACGATAGACACCACTTGTGATTCTCTTCTTGCATGTGCCGAGTTCACTCGCACCTGTAAGAGCCAATACACAGACACCCAAATCAGCTGCTAACATTCTGGGTCATTCACGCAAAGAGCACTGCCACAAGTGGAGGCTGGACACAGCTGTTTTCTATGCCAGCCAAGCCAGTGCTCAGGGAAAGCATCTGTGTTCATTCAGTAAGTCCATACACCTTTTTCATACTTAGGTGGTGCATGTAATTGGAACAGTTATTTGTTACCTCTTTTTGCATCACTGCAGAATTCGCGATATCCTTATCACCAGATGAAGGCAACTACTGCTGAAAAACCAGCTTGGAAAAGCCTGACTTGCTTTGATTCCTATATGAAATCAAATCTTGAACTTGAGTTTGGAAAAAGTAAGGCATCCCTCCAAATTCTGGTTAGTATTTTGAAAGGATTATTCCTTTGTCAATACAAAGTAGTTCTCTAGTCAAAGCCAGCTAAGCCAGAGCTGGCAGGAGAGCAAACAGATGTAGGCTAGGAAGGGTACATGTAGCCTGGGAATCAGGGAGAGTGAGACTTTAGGGCATCCCTCCTGTTAGAGCAGCGCTGGCTCCTGGGCATCACAGGCAGGCTGGCGATGCAGGTCACTTCGTGGCTTTCCTCTGACTTCACCCTGCTCTTCTGTGTGTGTGTTTTTTTTCTTAAAGCAACCACATAATATCCTGCAGAAGCGCCTAATGGAGACAAATTTATCAAAGTTACGAGGCAGCCGAGGCAGCTGGACTCCAAAGAGTGATATCTCAGCGCAGACCCACAAACTGAATCAAACCAAACTGGGCAGCTCAGGCAAAACGGAGGACGAGGAGCTGATAGTGGTGAGCTGCCAGGTAATAGTCCCTTCCCAGCCTTCTGGGTTTTTTTTTCCCTCCAATTTTATATCTGACAGCCTCAAGCTGTGCTCTTGTTCTCCATGTTTCCCGATCAGGGTTGCACTCCACTGGGGCTGTCACAGGCAGCTGGGGATGAGGAAGCTTTCCCTCTGCAGTTCAGGGCTGCTGTGGCACAGACGCCCGCCTTGGGTATCGCAGAGAGAACTGGTCTGATGGATGTCTTCCCTTGGACATCCAGGCAGAGGGAGCAGCCAGGCTGGGGCAGCATACTGAAACCCTGAGGAGTAATTATCTGTGGTGAATCCCTGTGCTCACAACCTGTTTTCCTCAAGTGCCATCCCTCTTTTCTTTCCCCAAGAGTAATTTCACATTTCTTCTCCTTACCCCCATGCTCTCTCGTATTTCCCACCCTCCGCAATATCCACTCCTGGCTGGGGCTGCCCCTTCTGCTCTCTGCAGGGGCAAATGCTGCTGGGAAGGGCTCAGGACCCAGCACCATGTTGTTTAGTAGCACCACCTTATTCAAAAAGCAGCTCAAGAGCCAACTCTTGGGTGCCTGTGGCGGACGAGGTGATACCTTGCGGGCACTGAGCATGCGGTGGAGCGGGGATGGGCTGGCGTGAGTTGGCATTTCGGTGGGGACCGGTGTGTGCGGAGCCGAGACTCTGGGCACCCTGTGCTTGTCCCACATCCCACACATCATCTCCCATCTCTGCTTGCTTTTGCAGTGTGCGGGGAAGGAGCTGAAGGCTGTGGTGGACACTGGCTCGCAGCACAACTTCATGTCATCTGCCTGCCTGGACAGGCTAGGGTAAATATCCAACTGGATTTCTGTTTTGTGGGAACTCGCGGCACCTGGCAGCACAGGCTTCGTTCACGCCAACGATGGCCATTCTGGAAGGGAGCGCTTGGGGCTGTGCCCAGGCAAGTCCCTGAGCCTCCTGTTACAACCATATCCTGGCTTATTCTTCAATGTCCTTGCAGGGAGCTGAACTAGAAAGCCACTTGTACCAATCTATTCACCTCCGAGTAAATCCCTTAAGAGGGTCGGATGCATTTGTATTTTTTCAGTGGCTGCCTGTTTGTCATTCCATGCCTCATGGAATAGCTGACCCCCCCAGCCTTCTGTGTCCCCGGGGCAGGCGTGGGGCTGGGTCAGCCCAGCTCTGCCCTGCAGGTCCCCGCTGCGAGGTCGGGACCCAGCTGCTGGAGCACTGCTGGCCCCGGCACCGGGTGTAATACAGCAGTGTGGCTGTGTACGTGCATGTGCACGAAATCTGGTGTCTGATGTGACTCCCAATAACAAATTTCTCCCTGTTGAAGGGAAAGGAAATGTATTTATGTGGTGTTAGAGAGCTGACTGCCAGCAATTTGCAGCGAAACTCCTGCTGTTCTCTGAGGAGCAGGATCAGGCATAAGCTCAGAGGGTATCAAGGAGGTTTTGGCACTTTGTTCCCATAGAGTCATTGCTTTTTATCGCCGACTTGCAGTGATTACGCAAAAAACAGCTGCAGTTGTTCCCTGAGCACTACTGCGTGGCCCTGCATGAATGGTGCCTGTTTTCTGTCCAGACAGTAAGTACTTCTCTGTACAACAGCGTTTAGTGGCTGGAAGGTGGCTGTGCTTACCAAACTTATCACCAACCGCGGAGCTGCTCAGCGTAGCTTGCAGATGGTAACAGTGCTTTTGGAGGGGTCTCATCTTGCAAGATGCTGTATTGGCTACTCAACACGTCTGAGTTGCACAGAGGTGCTCTCTGTGTTACTGATGCAAGTCCTGAGTAGTTTTTGCAGCACTAGTCTGCTTCAGCAGTCCCACCCTTCAAAGAGCGCTTAAGAAATAGCTTAAAGCCAGTTTCTGCTCTCAGGTTATGGGGATTCCCTCCTGATTTGAGAGAGACCTCTTTTGTAGCCATCAGCCGGACTGCTGCAGTTAAAAGGCCCACATCCCTCCCCAGTGTTACTCATCAGCAATGAGGGTTCCTGCTAGGTGGGACCCCGTGGACACCGGGGTGCGCAGGAGCCACGCCGCACGTGCAGGCCGGCAGCGCGGCCAGCGTGACACCCCGTCCCACACATGCCACCAGCTGAGGCGCGCAGCAGGCAGCGCTGCCTTGCAGGCAGCTTCCTGCAGCTCCGTTGCTGTTTGTGTTTGTGGGGACAGAAGCTAAAACCAGATTAACAAAGTGGGTTAAAAACAGGGCTTTGATGCCTGGCTTGCTCTGCCATTGCTGTGGTAGGTCCCGTGCGACAACAGGCGCCGCTCCAGGACGTTTTACTTCAAAGCAGTCCAGCACGTGTGGCAATGATAAAACACGAGTTTTGTTTAAACCCAGCCCTAGAAAGCAGCAGGGAAGAGGCATGCTGGGCGATTTTGCTCTTTCTCGCTCCTGCCAGGGCAGGAGGGACCCGCAGCATGCTTTGCTGGGTGCTGCTGCCTGCAGCTGAGGCTCAAGTGGCTCTGGGGACAGGCCTTGCTGCCAAGGTCTCAGTGCCTAAAAGCAGCATGTGTGTGCCCGAGGCGCAGGCTCAATTCCTCCTGTCTTTTTTTAAAAACCTTTTTGCATCTTGTCATGGTGCCGTTCGAGCTCTTCCTCTCACCTCTGAGGAAAGTGGCGGGACTAGCTCGCAGGGGACTAGGTCTCAGTTTGCTGCAGCGTAGGGGATCCCCCGAGAAGGTGTGGGCGCAGCCGATACGTGAGCAGCTCTGGTCACTGCACACTGCTGGGGACTTTCCACTTTCAAACCCAACTCCAAGATGTCTCACTGTATGATGCATCAGTGGTTCTCCTCACCTCGCTGCAGGTTCCTGGCCAGCTTTCAGCCATGAATTACCCACATGCTATCAGTCTGTCCTTGGGTCAGTCTCAGCTGTGATGAAGAGCTTCCTTGAAGGTGCCTTTACTCCGTCCCCCTGCTGCAGCCTCCCTGCAGCCCTGGTCACACCTGGGAAAACCATCTGGGTCAGTGGGTACCGGAGTGAGGAGCCATCTCCAGCTGTATCTCAGCTCTGTTCAGGTCCTGGCTCCAGTGCCACGGCCTGTGCCCAGTGATGGAGAAACAAAGACCACAGCTGAAGACCACATGACTTCCCTTGAGCGGACGGAGAAGCCATTGGAGTTCACTGCACCCAAAAAAGCCACTCCAACCTGTCTCGGGCCAGAGTAAAGCCAGCTCAGGGCCAAGGAGCTCATAAACTTCTTGACATGTTCCCACTGCTTTTTAAGGCCAGTCCCTAAGGGAAGTGGCAGAGGGGATCCAGCTCCTTCTCCCTGCTGCCTTTTCTGGTCCTTGCACCTGTGCTAAATAGCGTGGGCCATCCTCACCTCAGTCCCAGGGACCCTGCCTCTGAGGGGGGCTGGTCTCCACCAGGACAGATGGACACACACACACGCGCGTGCACTGCTGCAGCTCAGCAGAAAGGTGCCTCAAATTGCCAAAAAGCAATACAGCTTTTATCCGAGGGAGAGGGCACCGCCTCGAACTGTCTTTCCACTAGGCTCTCGTTCAGTTTAAAAGAGAAACCGAAGCTAAATAATTAATCAGTGTTGTCAGACTAGTTCATGGGGCATAGATAGAAGAAATGACTGTACCTAAGACATCACTGACACCCTTTTTTCCTTTTCTTGGGTTGAATGTGATTGATCTGTCCCCATTTCCTCTGAATAACTTCAGCAGCAGCAGCTGCTAACAAGCGTGGATCGGGCACGCTTCCCCAGCTGTGGGGCATGGGGACATGGTGGCAGCGGCTCCACTGGTGGGAGCTGGAGTGGAGTACCCCTTCCTTACACCCACACAGCATTAGAAGCAATTTTAGATCAGCAGCTTCCCCAAGTCTTGAGGAAATGTAGGAAAAAAATTCCTCAGGTAAAAAGCAAAATCCAGTAAGGAGCTCTGCTCGGGGCAAGGGCTGACACAGCCCCAGGGCTGTGTCATGGGTCGTACTATGGTCTGGCACGGGTGTAGGCTGCTGGCTGTATGCGGAGCATCACGGAAAACCTGCCAAGAAAGCAGCTTTCCAATAACGGTGTGGTAATACAAGCAAGCTAAGAGTACCTCAGGTATAAGTACCCTCCAAATGCCATTTGCTCCTTGCCGGAGCAGCTGAACCATGGCTGCATCACGTCAAAAGTGTTTTCAATGTGCAGGTTAAAGGAGCATCTCAAAGCACTCCCTCGCGAAGATGATCTGGTTTCATTGCCGAACAAGGCGAGAGTGATCGGCCAGATCGAGTGCCTCGCCCTCACGGTGGGAGCAGTCCCTGTGGAGTGCGCTGCCCTCGTCGTGGGTGAGTGTGTGTGTGCTCCTCTGGTCCTCGGGGTAGGGGCTGGGGCTTCACTCCCTCTTACCCCAGGGGAGCAAAATGAAGCTTCAGAAACACGTTAAAATTAAAATGGAAATACTGCTTTTCTGCAGTAAAAGTCCTTGTGTAGCCCTTCAGATGGAGGGAGGGAGGGAGAAGGGGGAGAGAAGGAGGATGCATTCAGCAGGGTTGTGCTGGCGGCACCAGGCTCGCATGCTGCTGTGCCGATGGAGCGACCACCGTGTCGCCCCACGGGCGCATCCGGCTGCCTGCGCTTGATGTTCCCCTCCGGAGTAATTCGGTTCGGTCCCTTTATGAACAGGGTTTTATTTAGCAGAGTCTGAATGTTCCTATTTTTCAGAAGACAATGAGAAACCCTTCTCCTTTGGGCTGCAGACACTGAAATCTCTGAAGGTAAGGGTTTTCCAGCAGGGCTTTTACCCATGCTGAGGGAGCTGGGACCACTGTGAATTGCTGTTTTCCCTCTTACCGAAAAGCATTTCTTCTCTACAGTGTGTCATAAACATGGAGAAGCACCATCTCGTTCTGGGGAAGATGGACAGGGAAGAAATCCCGTTTGTGGGCAGTGGCAGTGCTGCGGCAGGAGAGCAGTAAGTTGGCTGAGGAGGTGAGCTGTGTGTGTGCTGCTGAGCCCGACGGCAGTGCCCCCCAGCACGGCCATGCAGGAGCCCCCAGACCCTCGCTGCAGGCGAGCCAGAGCTCAGCGGCATGGCAGAAATTGTTTTCATCAGCCCATTGAGTTTTGAAACAGTCCCTGGCTTTTTCAGCAGCCTTTTTCAGCTTTTGTTGTTTTTTGCCCCAGTAAGCATTGTACAGCAAATGGTGTGTCTGAAAAGACATGCACAGGGAAACACCTTAGGAAATGTACTTTTTGGAGGTCACTAGGAAGACTCCTTGAGCACTGCTTTGAGAGTGTTCCCAAACAAACCTTTTTCTGGAAAATATTTATGAAGCAAGGCAAATAAACCCACATGAATGTTTTGCAAAGTGCTGGAGAGAGAGATCCTGCCTGGAGATAATGGTGTTGCTACTTCTCCCCGTGTTGCCACAGCTGCCCTGCTGCCAGCTGCTCCTGATGTACCGGACTTTTTCAGCCTTACCTCCCTATAGAAAGAGAAATCTGTGCTGTCCACTCTGGTACCTCCTAAATGTGTGTAGCTTGTGATGGCTGGCTCTGCAGTCAGGCAGGCAGCAGGCAGTGTGACCCCCTCCTTCCAGTCACTGTGTGCGGCTCTCCTCGCTGAGCACAGTGAAAAAGAGACGTATCACAGGCTTCTGCCTCTGACTTATGAAACCGGTAGGTGCTGGGTGCCTGAGAGGGGGGTTTGTACTTACGTGCCTCTCCAGCTTCGCAGGCAGCACTTGTGGTTGCTCAGCAATGAGTGCTGCGGACACAGCCAACTAAAAAACGCTTGCTCACTGCGTAAGAAAACGCCTTTGATGAATGATGTAGGGCAGCACCTTCTTTAGCTGCCTGTCATGACCAGCCACAGTCATTTTGGACATCCTGCAGCCCCTTGTGCAGCTCGAGCCTGCAGTGATGGGCACTGCTGAGCTGGAGGAGCCTGGGCGGGAGCCGGGAAGGAGCAGACCTTCCTCAGCTAATGCTGTTTATACTCCCTGGGGAGTACAGGAGGGATGTGTGCACTAGCGCAGGGAGGCACGACAAGAGCGCATGTGCACCCACCCCGTGCCCAGGACACACGCTCACCATGTGCCCAGGGCAGCCGCCGGCCACGGGTGCTGCCAGCACGCGAGCCCGGGGAGCGCCTGGCACAGCACCGCAGAGAGACCCTGCTGCAGTGCAAATCTGCAGGATGGCTTCCCTGTCTCCTTGAAATAGGGATGCAAGAGGCACGGTGTAGTTCTGTTGCCACTGCAGTGATGAATTATTTCTTGGTACCGTAGTCAAGGCCAAATTTTGCTGCCGCCTTTTTTTTTTTCCTGAAAAACACCTATTTTATTGAATGTCTTTTCTTTCCTGCTTCAGCAGTTTGGAGGCATAAAAAGAAATTGAAACACTGTCCCCACACAAGAGCTTGACATCAAAGAAACCCTGTGCAACTGTTCCGGATGAAACAGCGGTGCGCTGCTTTGAAAACATTTATACTAGGCTACAGCTTCAGTAGAGCTAAATGAAATCCTGTTCAGTAGCCAGTAATTTAGAGATATTGTCATGTTTATCTATGGGTTTTGAGAAACAACTGTGTGCTTATTTTATGGACTTTTCTATATAGTGTCTTCTTTATTATGAACAGTTGGGAAAACCTTATGTACTACTTCTGATGAGAAAAATACTTTTTATAGTGGCCTGATATGAGTAATTGTATTTAGCTGTGATTAGAGGCTATCAGAATGAAATTTTTATTAATGATTTTTCCAGGGGCTAAGCATTTATATTCACTTAATTGATATTGCCACATTCAAATGGCCATTACCAGGAAGTTACTCAGAGTAAAATAACAATGCTAATACCACCTAGGAATTATAGCTCATCTGTTGGCATAGTATTGTTGCCATGTAATTAGGGATGCAACTGCTGGCTCGATGAGAAAGAGCAATTACAGAATTATTCATGGGTTACAGGCTTCTCTGCAGTGGCGTGGAAGAAGCACCGAAACAGGGGCTGGGAGGGCTTCCAGGGTGATCTCCCACAGCCCCAGCTCGCTGTGGGGTTAGGGCCAGCCCTGGGCGCAGCCCATCGTGGCGCTGCCTCACTGGGGCTGGAAACCCCTCAAGGACGGATCCTCTGGGCAGGTCTCAGCTGCCTTCCCAGCGTGAGTAGTCAGGAAAATTAATCATCGTATTGAGCCAAAAAGCAACAAACAAGCACAAAAGTATGTTGTCTGGAAAGCAGCGGATACAGAGCCTTATTGATATATTAGGAACCAAATGGCCCCAACGCACCCTCGGTTCTCCTCTGCCGCCAGGACTGGTGCCTCCGCCTGCCCGCTCAGCGCCCAGCCTGAAGCACCAGCAGCACCCAGGCTGCAGCACACCGGCGTGGGTTATCGACTCCAGTGGGACTTCAGTGTTGCTGCCAGAAATGCCATATTTTTTATATCTATTTACAAATTGCTTGGGATCTTAAGTACAACAGTATAACCTTGATCACCCTCAGGGCAAGTGGGAGTTTTCACCAGGACAAACTTCTCATTTGGTGTCACTGTCCTGTAGCAGCAGGGTTGCTACTTCATGTGCTGCTTGCTTGCATATCAGAACAAATGTACGGTACTGTCTGGGGGAGCCTGGCCTTGTACAAAAGCACCTTTCTAGATTTTTAAAAGCTAATGGGAATTAATTACTGTCATCTGCTGAAGAGGCATCTTAAAATTCAGAATAATATCCTTGTGATGTTCTGCATCTGCTGGCGGCCAGTCCCCCTGCAGCCAGTGCCGCAAGGGCCAGCTGCATGCCGTGGGAGTGCTGTTCCGGCAGCTCCGATTTAGCAAAAGCCCTTTGGCCCAAGGCAGGCGCAGGCTGCAGTGCAGCTCAGCAGGGCTGTGGGGTCTCCCACGGGGATCCACGTGGCTGCTCATGTACTTAAGCCTCCCCGCAGACATTACTGCACTGCTCGCCCAGGCATCCCGCGGAGCTTAGCATCAGCCACAAGCACCGACATAGTCACTGGCATTTCCACATAGAAAATGGCTCGATAGTGCTGGGCGAGGACCAGTAACTCTTGTCACCTTGTGGCCATCGGCTCCCGGCGCGGGGCGTGTCCTCACGGCTTTTCCCCTGCCAGCTTTAGCCAGTTTGTGCCCAGTAACGCCATCTCACACCTGCCATGCCATCTAAGCTGGAGCTTTATCTCCTGCAGTGGGTTTGAACCTCTTTTCAATATTGGGTATTACCAGCAAATCTGAATTATCTGTATTTTGAGCTGTTTTCTATTTTCGTGATAAGTTTCAGTGTTTTCTCTACATACAGTATTTTATATAACACAGCTATATAAATATAATATATATTTACAGGGTTGGGCTGGCCAGGGCAGTGCCACCGATGTGTGTAGAAATATTTCACTAAATATATTTGATTATTTTATATGCTATGAGTTTGGTATTTTGGTACTTTCTTTCTTTCTTTCTGTGCTTATTACTGTGCTAAATGTCAAATTAAATCTAAATAAAGTTAAATTGTTATTGCTGTTTATTTGCCTGTACCCTGGATATGCCAGATAGTTGTTTTCAGTGCACTTTTCTACTGAGAACAGGAGTTCATTTCAGTCTTTACTCTGCTGGGGCTTCACCATGCTTTTGTGATTGTGCCAGGAATTGCTATCGGACCGAGCGGAGACGCACTAACCATGCAGGATAAATGGCATGTGGCACTCGTGGTAAAATGTGAGCATTTGAAATCCCAGCCTTTTGCTGTCGTGCATCCCCCTCCCAAAGCAGGTGTGGGATCCAGCTTGTGCTGCTTCGAGTTTTACCCTTCGGAAAGCTGAGTTTGTTTCTGCCGTGCTCGGCTAGCTTGCTGGGGCAACGCCAGCCAGGGAAGGGGAATGTGAAGGAAACTTTGTAAACTTTATGAAGCTCGGAAAAGAAAGCGGTCAGAACAAAAGACAGGTAACTTGTGTGTGCAATAGCTATATGACCAGAGACAGAAGAGCAGAAGCCTGAGATCAGCATCTTCCTCAAAGCTTTGAATGTGGATTTAGGAGCTTGCTGACTCTGCCAAGGTAGGCTTTAGGCTGCTTCAGTAACAGCTGGTCTCTCACTGACTGATGAGAAATTGTCCTTCTATTCACTCAAAGTCCCACAGCAAAAATACTCCAAGCCCAGTGAAAGTGGCTTTCCTCAGGGCTGGGCTGCCTTTGAGCGCTGAAAGAAATCAGACTCCAGCAATAAAGTGGAGAACAGATGAGTAAGAGAAATGTACAGGCAAAAATATCTTCTCATGCTTCCTGGAGCTGTTACGGGTTCCTAGACTTACTCAGACTATTTCTGACGCTAGAGAGCAGAGTCTTAGCACGCACAAATGAAAAATCGATGGGCAAAATTTTGTCCCTTCAGTGCAGAGCGGGGCTAGCCCTGATGCTGGTGGCCTTTCAGAGGTGGCTCCTGTGAGCAAGGCGCTCTGTAAGACAGGAGAGCTGCTACAGGAGACAGGCACTTTCCTCAATCCAGAGGGATTATAGGAGATGGGAAGTAGCATCGGATCCTTGTATCTTTGCAAGCACTTGCATGGCCACAAAGGTAAAGAGGCCAAGCGCCGCAGACCAGCCCAGCAAGCCCTGGGTGCTTGCTCCTGCTTACTTCCAGCACAGGCACGTGCCTATGCACCTTTGGCAACGTCTCTCCGACACAGGTTTGCAGGAAGCCTGGGCATGGCTCCCCAGCCAAAGGACCCACTGCCTTGGCAGGTGGCCAGTGGCAGAGGGCAATGCCTGAAATGATCTGGGATGAGAAAGACTGGGGACATAAAAAGGAGCAGCGAGTAAATGTTATGAGAAGCTCCTGGGGTGGTGGAGGGTTTTGTTGAACAATTTATGCCCCAGCTGGTGAATGCTGTCACACTGCAAACAAATCTCTCACAGGTGGGGACAAGCACAACCCCAGTAAGCAGCCTAAGGGAAAATGAGTCAGCTGCTCCTTGGCCAAAGGGCTCCCCAGCCCTATTGCTTGTGCTCGTGTAGTCAGCAAAGGGCAATGGGACAAAACACCTTCACCCCCGCCAACATCTTCATTTTTGTCATGCCTAAAGCTGAGATGAAGCATGCAAAGAGGAAGACATTAAAAGGAGCCTTGGCAGATCCATCACAGCACTTCAAAAGCTGGTGGAATGTGTAGGGTCTTGATGCATGGGCTCCTGCAATTAAGATGGCCCATGTGATTATGACATTGACACTCACTGAAAACTTTAGAGATCTGGACAGCCCCTGGAGAGTTTCATGTCTATACTTCATTGAAGTGATGTGCCTGAGGCCATGCAGGCATGCAGTAGCAGGGGAGGAGCACATTTTTTCCCCCCCCCCCCCCCCGCCCTGACCTTCCACTTCACATCGGTCCAAGCAGCTACAGAGCCAACTGCCAGGGTTAACTTCTGGGCTGGCTGCTCTGCAGCAGCCCTTGCTGCTGATCCGAGTGGAAAGTCAAAGGATGTTGCCAGAAGTAGCCCTACAGCAACATTACTCACACGCATTCTGTATCCTGCTGAGATCCACCAACGTTTTTTCATTGCCTCTGCCAGCAGAGCAGCTGATTAGACGAGACCCGCTGGGGCGTCTCTCCCCAGCTATCTGCAGGGTAATCTGTTATCTAATAGTTCTCCAGGGAGGTCCTTTTTATGGGCTTTTTTGTTACTGTTTTGCTGCTGATAATGTGATGCTCAACATGTTGTGAAAACAAATCCAATTTGTTTGTCTCCGAAGCAAATAACTAGATGACTTATTTCAAATAAACATACATTATAAGGCTGTATGTTGCTGTTGTTTATTTGATGGGGCAAACATCAGTTGAGGTCTGTACTTCTTTATCACCTGCTTGCTTAATAGATGGAGGTAAGGTAATGGGTTTCCATCAATTGAAAGTTGGTTCCTTTTTGTAAGCTGAGTTTTCTCTTTTTTCCCTTTTTCATGGGCTGTGCGCTACTGGGGCTAGCTCAGCCATGTGCTGGTCTCCTCCTCCTGCTCCTCTGTTAACAACCACATCACTGATGGAAGGCTACAGACTCAGGCGGTGACACTGTAGGTATCAGTGACATTTCACTGGAGATAGCATTGCTGAAAAAGCAATCGATTTAATGATTTTGTTACTAGAATGGCACTTGCCACCACTTCCCCAGGATGAGACTTTATCACTCTCAAAGTGGGTGTGAAGCCAGTCAACAACCTAAAAATACTGGGAGTTCAGGAATAACAGGAAGCCACAGCAGCGGGAGAAGTAGCTGGGGGAACGCTGCAGGGTTTTTCTTTCTTTCTGTTTTTTGAATGCGGCAGGATTGACGTCTGGGACTCATGAGAGAGCGATCGGCAACAGTGGCTGCCCCCACCGTGAGACACGGTTGGGCTCTCCAGAAAAGCATCTCAGCTCGCACAAAGGGCAAGGTGCAAAGCTACATGCTCACTAAATGTAAAACCGCCAAATACCCTAGAAACAGGGGGTGTATCTGCAGAAGGTGGGGAGCTTCAGTCCTGCATGTCTCGCCTCTGCTGTCCACATGTGTCCCCCAGGCAGTGGCAGGGCCAGCACCAATTTACTACTTGCCTCCTTTCACCTCTCTTTCGCAAAGGCTGGGAAAAACAACCTTCTCCCTGCAGTGGACATGCGGACGCCATTACTGCAGGTGAGAAAACTGCTACCACCCCCAGGTGCCTTCAGGGGGTTCACTGCCTGCAGGGCTGGCCCTGTGCCGTGGTGTCGGGCAGCACGGCACTGCTGCTTGTGCTGGCCCGCGCCGCAGCCGCAGGGACTGTGCTGGGGCGCAGCGGGCTGCAGCCTCCCCGTGCTCTTGCTGGGCAGCAACGCCACGGGTGACACGGAGGGTGTGGAAACCCAGTGGCAGAAGAAAGATAGTGGTTGATCCTCCCAAGGCACTAAGAGAGGGCTGCCAGGAAGGCTGGGGTGAAAGACCTGGACCAAGCCAGCTAAAAACTCTCTCTGCTGTAAGGAAATGGTAGGCAGGGCTAAGTACCACTGTTACCTGCAACCCTGTGGTGCACAGCTGGCCTCCCTGTTTTCCAGGTGTTGCCAGCTGGGGAGCATCTCAATGGCAATGCCGGCAGAGGCAGTGTTGAAAAATACTGTTTAAGAGCAATATTGAGACCTATGTTCGCAATGAGAAAAACAATATATTTTGAAGTGTTGCTATAAACCCCAGTCCTCTGTTCCTCCACAAACAGATCAGATGGAGCAAGCTGAGTGATCAGGCACTCAATGGCTGCAAAACCCGCTGAGTCATGGAGAACAAGGGCAAACAGGCTCCATCGGAGAAAGTCTGCAACACCAGACAGTGCTGGCTATTAATTTGAAAAGAAAAATGTAATTGGGGGTGAATCATTGATCTTTCCTGTATCATAAATCAAAAAAACACTTCAAAATCCCTGGATGGAAGATAAAGCCCAGCATGAGTGCATTGCAGCCTAGTGATCTGGTTTTATCCAGGCCAGTAGAGATTAGGACACCCAAAAAATGATCAGGATTTTGCTTCTAGCCTTTTTGGGTGCTAGCAGAGAAGGAGAAAACCCATAGCTGGGCAAAATGTGACTTGGAGATGGTATAATGGGGAAACCAGTTCTCAACAGTGCAGACATCTGAGAATCCAGTGAGGTGGGTCTGCTGTGAGTCGTGCCCTGGGAAAGGCTGTTTGGCCTTCTGGCTTGGTAGGTTTAGAGAGGAAATCTATGGATTTTAAGCTCCTTCTACTCACAAGGAGTGCCTCTACAGAAGGCATTGTGATACTTCCTGGTTTAAGCTTCAACGACATTTTTTGGATTAACTTTTCAGGCTAACGGAAGGGGAAAATGGGCTCTTCTTCCTCCAGAAGGAGACGACAGTGTATTTTTAAAAACAGATTATGTATGAGGGCTAATTAACTTGGCATTTACAGCTTAGCATTCTCCTAGATAAATTTGCTCCAACTGAGACCACACTTTGTTGTAAGGAAGCTTCTGCCTAAGTATCTCTTTCCTCCTGCTGCTTCGTATGCTGTGATATTAAGGTCACGAGCCATCTTCCAATGTCCTGTTCAGTGTCTTCCAATTAAGTAATGAGTAAAGCACAGATCGCAGGTACAGTTTAACTGTGAGGGCCGAGACATCTCTCAGTGGGGCTCCCTATGCTCCTGGTCAATGTTTTAACAGCTAGAAAGAGCCTAGTGGGACAGGCTTTAGAGGAGCTTGCAGAGCAATGATTTAACCAGTGGAGATGCTGTTGTTTCTCCTCACCATAGAGAGGAGCTCTGAAAAGGCCATACTGATGAGGGGAAGGACACTACATAGGTGAGGAATTTATCTCCTCCTCCAGCACTAGGGCTTTGCTAAATAATTTGCTCTCTGAACATGCTGTAGTTATGGTTAGCAGGCTGGGGGGATGGACAGCTCAGGTGTGTGGGTAGGATGGGGCAGGCAAAAAACTCTTGTCCTTGCTGCTGCAGGCCCCCCAGGCCCCTGCCGGGGTGTACAGGACACCTGCCCTACCATAGGAGCTCCAAAATCCTGATTGCTTGTGCTGTGCATATGCTTCAGGGTCACATAGCACAACGGGCCAGTGCTCGCTCCTGAGGGAACCGCAGCCGAACAGAGAAAGTCGAAGCTTGTTTTGACAAGGGATGCTGACTTTATGCTGATGTTATTTGGGTGTTATTTAACCCTCAGCAAAGTCCTCCCTCTCCTGCCAAGATAATTTTCCACCCCAAGGAGCATCCCCTGCCCTCGTGGAAGCATCCGACAGTGTGCTGCTGGGAATTCATGCATTACCTAAGTAGTTACCATGAAGAAGGGAAAGGGGTTCCACCTGTACCTATCCGGAGAGCAACCGAGCACAGCAGCAGCTGAAAAAAACCTACTTGGAGAAAGCACTAACGTAATGAATCACCATAATCTGTACGAAGGGTGAGTTAATAGGATTCTCTCATTTAAAAATTGTGTTAGAAGATGCTGATGGCAATGAGCCCACATCAGCTACTCTCGCCACACTTCCGCTCTCTGCCATCCCAAATCAAGTTGAGGTGATCCAGATGCGGCTCTTATTGCTTTAGGAGAAAATATGGCTTATTTTTTCCTGACAGTCACAGGTAGCTAATGCAATATATGCCCGGCACAGCAAGGGTAAAGCCCCATCCTCAGCAGTGTGACCTGCCACGGTCGCCGTGAGATCAGTGGGCCATCCCCAGGGCCCAGCTTTGTGAGAGAAAGTCTCAGGACTTCGCTTGACAGGACAAAGGGATAAAAATCAGTGACCATATGACTGGTTTGTGGGAGGGCTGCAGGTCTGCATGACTACATGCTCATGTGCAAATCAAAACCTGGAACTACTTTCACTCTTGTAGGTTTTTCTTCTCTTGATTTTTAAGCCTGAATTGACACATCTTCAACTAACAAGGTCAGTTATTCATTTTCCCCACTATTCCTACAACACCAAACTATAAACGTAAGTGGTGGTGGTGGATAAACAAACAAATGAACCCAAAAGACACATATGCAAAATGCAAACAAAACAGTCAGTTGTTGTAAAGCCCAGAAGCTCTAATCAGGACTCCAGTATATTAAATACAGTACAGACAGAAGAGTTTCAGTGACCATCTTTTTGAGGCCAGTGAGTTAAAATGAGGGCAACTTGGCTAGTGAAGAAGAAAGACCAGAGGGCCAAAGGAAGGACACAACAAGATTTTAGTAGAAATAACAGTGAGCAAAAATATTCTATAAAAAACTGGTGTTAATAGCCAACAGCCCCTCTTTTCTTATGCTGCCTACCAGAAAGCCCATCACAGTTGCATTTAGGCGGGTGTAGAAGAAGCCTCCCAGGGAGCACTGCTCAGAGCAGACTACCTCCAGGTAAATGCCACTGGCTAGGAAGAAAAGCAAGGCTATGTATTTAGTAGAATCACCTGCGTCTATTTACTGATCTCCCCAGAGATCATGGCTGCTCAGCACCACTAAACCGCAGGCTATCCCAAACTACTTTCAAAACAAGCCACCCCACTGCGTTTGAAAAAAAGGCTCCAAATCTCAATCTTTTTCTTGATGCAGCAAAGCTCCTTTCTGCCCTTGAGCTGAGACAAGCGGATGCTCTCATCAGGCAGAGAAAACCAGAAGCTCATCTCAGAAGCACATGATGTGCTGGACCCCCTGGAGACTGCTAATGATGTTTGATTAATTTTCATTATCAGTGTGAGCAATCTTTGGGATCTCTCTGCATCTGTCTTATTTAGAGTTGTCTTTTCTTTCTTAGTTAAATGGCAGCTTCTACAGACAGTGATCTAATTGTTCCTCAGCACCTGCTTGAAGCTGTCAAAGTTACAGATGGACATTGTGTAATTTGCAGTACACATGATTTGGTCTTTAAGGCTCAGATCAAATAAAATGGAATAGCAGATTAGCCAGCCACTGAATGAAGTGGAAGGTAGTGTGCAGGCTGATGCTGGCATCATAGAAATGCTTGGGCTTGGACAGCACTGAATAATGGAGCAAATAAAAACATGCGTGTTGCGGACACCAAGTGGCAGAATGAACAGCTTTTCAGCAGATACCCTGAGCTAACAGCATACAAACCTCTTTCTGTCTACCAGGACAACGCGCTTTTGCAGTGGATTTTATACCGGGTCTTTGCAGTGCTATAAAACTCAGACGCTGCAGCCCAGGATGGGTTATGTGCTGTCACCTATGGGCCTGTCAGCATCCTCCAATGCATTGCAGGGAGCACCTCGTGCTGAGCTGTGTGAGGGGCAAACACAGCTCCCAAGTCGGTGTCATGCAAGCCTTTTGAGTGACAGCACAGGGAGATGTGAGGCAAGCAATGCTCAGAGGACCGCGTTCGGAGGAAGGGTGCATAGGGTCTGGCTCGCTGATGCAGCCGCGATGCTTGCTGCTGCAAGACACCAGAGGTGGTAAGTCAGCCCATCACTCACACCTCAGACAACCTATCCCTTGGTAAGGCCACAGGTGTGCCAAGACAGAGCACTTGCTGGCCCTCAGGGTTGTTCACATGCCGGAAAGAGGATAACCTTGTCAGTGTTCAGCTGCAAGTTCCTCTCAGTTGGGTGGGCTTGGAAAAGCCCCTCTGCGAGCTCCAGCCCTTCGGTGGGTCCCAGTAAGGATCACAGCCCTTTTTTGGTTGTCAAGCTTAATTTTGATTCCCTCCCATCCAGATGACAACATGCACTTGCTGAGGCAAATACTGAGCAACTGGGAGTGGTACAGCCAGAGCCACAGACTGAACCCTCAGTCTACATATAAAAAGCAAAACAATCTTAGACTCTG
The DNA here is from genome assembly GCF_000687285.1 of Phaethon lepturus. Classification (NCBI taxonomy): domain Eukaryota; kingdom Metazoa; phylum Chordata; class Aves; order Phaethontiformes; family Phaethontidae; genus Phaethon; species Phaethon lepturus. The sequence goes on along the minus strand of NW_010524445.1, from coordinate 7,417 downwards.
TGCTGAAAAAATGTTTTGAAACATGATTTTAAAATACTGTTTAAAATAATTCTAACTTAAAAAAAAAAAGATCCTCCAATTCACTATAGCACTGCACTGGACTGGCAGGCAGGAAACCTCAGTTCACTTTCCTCTGCCACCACTCAGCTACGATGCCCTGAACTCATCTTTATGCTCCACATTTCTCATCTATACAGCCAAAAGCATGAGCTCCAAAGAGTTCTGCCTGGAGAGCTGCTGGCTTGACCGATCCGTATTTGGCCTTCATGAAGGCCTTGCCCTTGAGGTGCTCCCCAGCTTTTGGAGGATGGGCAGGACAAGGCTCACCCTCAACAAAAGCAGATTTTCTTCACCACAATAATTAGTCCGAGCAACTCCTTGCCTTCTACTACATGAAATCAGGAGTTACTTGAAGGGCTGTTATATTTTAATTCACTGCAGCATACATGGAGACTCAGGCACACTGTACCCAGCACCAATGAAAACAAATTACAATCCCTGGAGCAAAACCAAAAGTCATTCCTGATTACATTAGCAAGTAGCAGTGCACAGCGTAAAATGGCAAACCAAACTCAGCCATCCTCCCAGTGTCTGAGTGGCGGAGAACTTAATACTCTGTGCTCTGACAACCAAAACATGGCTATTTCAAATCGACCTTTTTTTTCTTTTAAAACACTTTTTGTTAATTGGAGGAAGAGGCGTTGTCTGGGGTTGAAAGTTGCAGCCTGGGCACGGCTGTGGGATGTGATGAGGCAGTCAGGGGGAAGCTCACAGGGAGCTGCTTTGCAGGGTGTTGTCATGGGAACAGAGCAAGTAGGGCATCCGCCGTGCTGCGTCTTCCGCACAAACTCTGGCAATGCGGCAGCATAAAATCGATAGCGCTAGGAGAGACAGCTATCAGGTTGTCTCTAGAAGAGTTTTAATCTGAATGAAATGCAAAGGCCAGAACCTCCCTTTGTCTGAAAGTGGTGTCATGCCTTCTGATCTGAATGGAGCAAGACTTTATGCCAACCGAGTCAACATCTAGACACAGACGTCAGAGGGAAAGTACTGACATTAAAAATATCTGGTGGAACCACAGTTTCTCCTAAGAACCCTCTGAAATAAGGTCATGTTAGAAAGCAGTTACTGGGGACCTTTTTAATTAGATTACTTCACTTGATTTTCTCTGTTTGTGCACATTTTAACAGCCTATGATTTTGGCACCCATAATGATTAATTGCTAAAGACGATAGTTTGAGCCTGGTGTGTACATCACCACAGTGTGCAAGCTAAGAATACAAAATACTGCCATAATGTCAATATTTGTGGTCATCTGAAGTATCTGACTCCCTTTGCATAATGCTGTCTTTGAATCCAACTTACCTCCTCTGTGCAGGTCTACATATGTGGAACTATTAGAATTTTCTTTATATGAAATACCTTGTGTGATACTGTGGTTGCTAGGTGTAAGCAATGGTTAAGAATAGTTTCCTGGATAAAGAATAATATGGAGATTCCTGCTCTTGCAGTTATAAGGAATGATCACAGAATCACAGAATCATTAAAGTTGGAAAAGACCTTTAAGATCATCAAGCCCAACCATCAACCCGACACCATCATGCCCACTAAACCATGTCCAAAAGTGCCATCCTTAGACGTGTTTCGAACACCTCCAGTGATAGTGACTCCACCACTTCCCTGGGCAGCCTGTTCCAATGCTTGACCACTCTTTCAGTAAAGAAAATTTTCCTAATATCCAATCTAGTCCCCCCCGGTGCAATTTGAGGCCATTTCCTCTCGTCCTATCACTAGTTACTTGGGAGAAGAGACCAACACCCACCTCACGACAACCTCCCTTCAGGTGGTTGTAGAGAGCAAGAAGTGTATCTAAAAAAAAAGAATACTGTTAATGTTACACCGCAGAGACCAGCGAAAGTAGAATCAAATGCAATAGGTAAGCCAAGATCTGAGAAAGGCTGAAAATGCTAACCAAACAAAGGTTAAAAGAGCAAAACTCAATTTATTGCCTCCACGGTTTCATTTTATCTTGCCCAGGTCTGCTGACAAAGTAAAGAGCTCCTAATTAAAGCAGGCATCTGCAGTGCAACCACATTGCTGTCACTGACCCAGGCCAGCAAGATGCTGAGTATATGCTCCTCATTTCCTATCAACACCGAAGTGTGAATGAGGGGCCCACATCCATCCAGGGCTCGCTTGATGTGTGCTTTGGAAAAGTGACCAAAATAGCAGACAAGGGAAGAAAATGGAGCCAACACAAGGAGGGGTTCCCAGTTTATTTGTTGAGGTTATCGATTAAAGCCCCTCTGCTTAGCAACAAGTTTGAGAAAAGTAATGATAAACTTCACCACAAAAAGGCCTGTAGCTCTATCATAATCACAGTCTTGCCTTGCTTTTAACATATCTTTCACCGGCTATGGTGTTTCCATGCAGGTTGCAGCAAAGATTGGAATGAAATGGCTGGCAGTGGGTAGAGCACGTTCTGGATTCATAGTGACTTTATTTTTAGAACTGATCTCTGTGAATACAAAACAGGTAATGCAGATTTATTAGGGTAATCCCAGCGGATTACTCTGTATGGGGAAGAAACTGTGGGTCCTTTTTGGGCATAGCTGCCTCCATGCAAGCATGCCTTTGGCAAAAGCTCTCCTGGGGAGAAGAAGACGGGGTACAAGACAAAGAGTATGGAGCAGTGTTGACCTTGTCTCTCCCATGGGCAACGCACACAGGGTGCCCGAGGTCCTGCAGGGTCAGGCCTGCTGGAGGCTTTTAACAAATTTTGGATTGAGTAAAGAAATGCAGAAGCTGATCTTCATGCTGCAAGGCATGAAGTCAGAGTCCTGGACTTAAAGATCGTGGTTAACCAGCTGAAGACCCCTTCTTGTCTATAAGCTGCTACTCCTTGTATTTGCAGTACGTCTCCTTTGCTGAAGGAAGGGACATGAACAGGAATTGCATTGATAAGAGCATGACATGTGTCACTAATTGAAACCATATGCAGAACACGGCAGGCTCACCACGCACGCAGTATGGGAAGCCAGCTGATACTAGCAAAATGCTCTAGCGTGCAAGAGTACTGACTGACCTTGCATTAACAGAGAGAGTCCTTGAACTCTTACAGCCCACAGAAAAGTCAAGAGTGGATTCACTGATATAGAAAGATAAAACAGATGCAGGGCTCTTTCAGCACTTCCCTCCATTTGCTTCATATCATAAATATAAATACAAATATAGAAATACAGCGGTAAACAGTTCGTCTAGCTTGTCCTTTCCATATGCATATATTTCTCTTGTGAAATGCTTTATGTAACTTTTAACAGCAGATTGCAAAATAATGCTTCAGTTATGGAAGGAAGCCACCATCCATTACATTGCATTACCGTAAAGTAATGGGTCTCTCAGATGAGCTATATTTGGAAAGCTTGCTTTTATTGTAAACCTTGAACCCCATCCACCTCCTGGAATCGATTTCTCTTTGTATTCTCCAGCAATCAAAGACCACAAGGCCAGAATACCAGCTAGACCTGAACAGAGCCACAGGGATTTTGGCCCAAAACAGAAACTCATGAGACAAAACTGCACTGTTTATTTTAAGGGATGCAGTACCAGAACGTATTCAAACGGATGCTGATGACCGATCTGCTGAAAGGTGAATTTCTCATTAGCCTAGAGCAATTGACATTGTAATTAATTGCTTCCCACACCTCTTTGCTAAGTAAAGGCTGCTGTAATAACAAATGCTGCCATAATTTTCATTTTTTTAACTGAACAGAGGGAATAGACAAAAGACAATCTGTATTCACGTTGTTTTTCTTTTTGTGCAAATGTCACATTGCTATCATGTTGGCAATGACTGCAGAAGTGCTGATTCAATTACTTATTTACATAATCCCTTCAGATTTTTCTTTTATACCATTGTTGATAATGAAAAGATTTTCTCAGTTGAGAAAAGGAAGGGAAGCAGGCAAGTTCTGAATGTGAATAGGCTGAACTGACATAAAAAGATGGTAATTTGCATTAGTAAGAAATAATCATAATGCAGATGAAAAAAATTATGGTAAATACAGTCTACCCTACCTGCTCTGAGGACAGTGAATGCCTGTTCAGCTGCAGAGTGCAAAGCAACCCTACACAAATTGTTTGACACAGCACAGTAGAGTCCAATGTTATTACCACTTAGTGCATGAAGTTATTTTACAGGGAAAGGTTTTAAAATACTCTTATTTTCATGTGAATCAGTGCAACACAGTAAGGAGGAGCAGAGACACGACTTAGTGCTCTGTTGGCTACAGGGATGATGTGATTCTGGGAAGGCTCATGCAACAGTAAAGGAAAAGCAGAAGCCTGCTCTGCACATACGGCGCCTGGAAATATAAAGCTCTATATAAGCTATTTTTATAAGATGACTGAGCAGAAAAGATAGGCCACTGGAGTGGCTCCCTCCCACCAGGGATGCACCACCTGTGCTGCATCCTTCATTGCACAGTCTTGCCTTTTCCTCCTGAAAGCCCTGCTCAGACTGTGCCCCAATGGCCCAGGGGGTTTGCTGTGCCCTACAGCTCACTCCCTCTGTGGGAAGGGACCACAATTTCACCCTCCCCAGAGCCTCAGAAGCAGAGCCTTTGAATGATCAAAGGGACTGCCAGCAGCTCTTGGGGGGATCTAGTTGTGTGAGTCTTGATGACAGAGACAAATACGACAGAAGCTACAAAATTGTAAAAAGCTCACTTCTAATTCAACACAGTGCACTGATAGCAAAGCACAAGGCTTAGCTTAGAGAGGCCAGCACATAGTTGTAACTCTCAAAACAAATCTTATTATTAAAGCACATTCTATGTTATTTTTAAAAAGCAAATTAGATGTGAGAGCTCAGCTCTGTTAACTTGAAGAGAGTTCATCTGGTAAGGACTGAGTTAGCAGCGCAGGGAGCAGCCTGCACAGCACTAAAGCTCAGACTCCACGAGGAGAGCTTTAATAATGTGCAGGCTGCTCCCTGCACTGGAGCTCCCTGCTCTTTGGGAGGTCTCTTGAAGATGAAACCCATCTTCAGCCCTTCTGGAAGATTAAACCCATCTTCAGCCCTTCTGGAAGATTAGATAGCTGAAGAGCATTTATAGTCAGGGCAATCATTTAATCACCTTTTTTTCTTAAAATCACCTTTCCTTTATGGTTTTTAACATTTTTTTTTAACTGTAGTGTAACAGTATTGCTTCTGATACTGCTATGCTGACAAATAAATGAATAAATAAAAAAACCCTTAAAAAACCAAAACGTTAAGATAAAAACTTCCAGTACTTTTTTCTAATCATCCAGCAGTTTTGCTTACTAAATCACTGCTTACTGTTTTCTAGGGGAAGAATAGACTCATCTTCTAGAAGTAATCTTTACCTCTTGCAGCACCAAGAGCCTGTAGCTCACAAGCTCCTGTTTCTTTTTTTTTGCTGTCCTTGGATTTGAGGAAGCGCCAAGACTGGGCTTGAAGGTCCCAAAGGCCGTTCCAGCCATCTAAAAAAAAATACATTTATTACCTCTGTATTAGAATGCTTTGATTGTGGTAGAAAATTAGTCTGTCAGACTATCTATTAGAAATCTTTTCCTACAATGAGCTGTTCCAAATGCAGCAATGCCTCTGAAACTGCAGTTATTTACTTCAGCTCAAAACTCAATCCATATTTTTCTAAAGATTCAGCATGTTTTCCAACTCAGCAGTTGATTCGCCCATCGCAGACTATGAGCGCGGGTGGTGAGGAAGACAGAGAGCCACCTTCACGCTTCAAAACACTTTCATTGCAGATACAGTCATTAAACAGACAAATTGTCTGGCTAAGGCCGAAACCTGATGTATGCTCATTATACTCTGCTGGCAATTTTCCCTGAATTTAAATAAAGGTGTTTTGTGTTTCCATAGTAACTCAAACTCCTTTACTGAGATGCCTGATGTACTGTTAGTATTACACAACTCACTGTATTAAAACAAAGTGTAATAGCACAGTTGAAAAGTGTATCTAAAGGACTACTTTAGTTCCTGTGAAATTACAGACACTTACTGGGGGCTGGGGAAGAAGCAAGGGAATAGAGCAGCTTTTGACGATGTAGTGTGTCGCTACTTTGCAGTTTAGGACAGAAAACAGATATAAGAAAGACACAAGGTATAAAAAAGAGGAGAGGGAATAAATGGGCTGAGTCGCACAGCCTTGCTGTTCCTCTGTGAAGTGTGTCAGAGAAGCTGAAGAGTCCGAGTGGTTTCCTTGGCTGGGCTTGAGCACTCGTTCAGCACCAACTCCCATGCGAGACACAGGCCGGGTCCGGCCCTGGCAGCATCAGGCAGGTTTGGGGGTTCCTACCCAGGCAGGGAAAACTTGGAAACTGCTTGGTCTGCCAGGTCTCAAGGGACTGCAGCTGGAAATGCTGCTTCTCACCAACGTTGATTGTTCTCTGAAAGAAGGTGAACGCTGCACTTGGGTGGCAATAATTAACCACCTCACTACAAATAGGGAACATATTATTGGATTTTAGTGACATTTTCTCAGAAAGACATATGTCTGTCTGTCTATAAAATGTATTAAGTTTTATATAAATTGCCCTTGTATGTTCAGGTATGGAAAAACTGGATTATCTGCAACTGAACGTCTCACTTGGAGTGCCACTTGTTACCACCTAATCTATTTCAATACCTTTGTGTTTTTCTTCTGACTATCCACCCCACAGTGAGCACTATGGAAAAGGCTACTGCATTGTGCTGGTTTTGGCTGGGATAGAATTTATTTTCTTCATAGTAGCTAGTCTGTGGCTATGTTTTGGATTAACACTGTGCTGAAAACAGTGTTGATAATACAGGGATGTTTTTGTTACTGCTGAGCAGTGCTTACACACAGTCAGGGCCTTTTCTGCTTCTCACACCACCCCGGCAGCGAGTAGGCTGGGGGTGCACAAGAAATTGTGAGGGGACACAGCTGGGGCAGCTGGCCCCAACTGACCAAAAAGACATTCCATACCATGTGACATCACAAGCATATAAAGCTGGGGGAAGAAGGAAGGGAGGGGACATTTGGAGTGATGGCATTTGTTTTCCCAAGTAACCGTCACATATGACGGAGCCCTGCTTTCCTGGAGATGGCTGAACACCTGCTGCCCATGGGGAGTGGTGAATGGATTCCTTGTTTTGCTTTGCTTGCGTGCCAGGTTTGCTTTACCTATTAAACTGTCTTTATCTCAACCCACGCGTTTTCTCACTTTGACCCTTCCGATTCTCTCCCCCGTCCCTCCGCAGGGACTAAGCAAGTGGCTGTGTGGGGCTTAGCTGGAGTTAAACCAGCTAAGCCCAACAAGTGCAAGCACTTGTTGGCCTATGCAAAATGGCTCCGTTGCTTACTCTTTTATGTTGTCCGTTATGTTATATTGAGGGGATCCCCCCAGC
>NW_010524444.1:0-16513 GCF_000687285.1 Phaethon lepturus | reverse complement strand
CCCCGGCCCGCCTCCCGCAGGTGCTGCCTGGGGGCTGAGGCGGGGGCCGGGGAGGCCGTGGCTATCCTTCTTCCCCCTCAGCGCCGGGCGTCGCTGGAGGGTGGCGATAAGAGGCTTCAGGGTTGCTGCGAGTGCCAAAACCTCTGAAGGGTTTGGGGAGAGGGGACTGGGCCCCCCGTAGCAAGGGGGGGCTTACACAGGCGCCCAGCCTCAGTGCAGGGACCAGCGCACCCTCATCTCTGCAGCTACAGCACTGTAGAGGTGTTGGGAAATCGTACCGTTTCTCCCCCTCGCTGTGTAAAAAGGCCCTCTGGGTACATGTTTGACCTTGGAAATACCGGTGGATCCACACTGAGGGTGCTGAAACCCTGGCCCAGGCTGTCCAGAGAGGTGGTCGATGCCTCATCCCTGGAAACATTCCAGGTCAGGCTGGACAAGGCTCTGAGCAACTTGATCCAGCTGCAGATGTCCCTGCTCATTGCAGGGGGTGTGGAGGAGATGACCTTGAAAGGTCCTTTCCAACCCAAACCATTCTGTGATTCCATCTGTACCACGAAGTAGCAAGCAACCATACCGTTAACGGTTCGAAGCTGTGCCAGGGGGGATTTAGACTTGGCTTGAGGCAGCATTTCTTTACTGAGAGGGTGGTCAAACACTGGAACAGGCTTCCTAGAGAGGTGGTCGATGCCTCAAGCCTGTCCGGGGTTTAAGAGGCATTTGGACAGTGCCCTTAATAACATGTTTTAACTTGGTCAGCCCTGAATTGGTCAGGCAGGATGATCATTGTAGGTCCCTTCCAACTGAAACAGTCTGTTCTATGCTGAGGTGGTTAAATGCATCGGGCCCGATAAATATCTTCCATTTATAAGCAGGGCCTGTGTTTTCCCTCTGATTCCTGGCAGCAGTGGCTTCCCCCTTCCTGCGTCCTGTCAGCTCAGCAGGCTGATGGGGAAGGGCATGACCAGGCGAGCTGGAGCATTTAGCCTACCTTTCCTTTCTTCTTTTAACCCCTCCTTTCTTCTTTCAACCTTTTCTTTCTTCGACGCCTCCTAATTGTAGGGTTTTGTGAGTTCAGTTAGGTCATTGCACTCATCAAGTACACGTGTGGGTTTGTTAGGAGACAGGCTGATTTGTACCATGGTATAAACTGGAATTAATAAATGTGACCAACAGAGGTAAGTGGAGTAACTGTTAGTGCTTTCTTGGCCACCAAAAGTCTTGCTTTTCTTGCAGGTTTGCAGGGTGTGTAACTTCCAAAGTTACGGTCTGTCTTTTGCTTTGCCCTTCTCTGTCCATTTTTAATTCAAATTCCTGCCTGCACACTGAACAGGATCCATATTGTTTCTGCTAGGATTCGTTCTACAAAACTGACGGCTTAGAGTCTTCGTAATTTTACGTACATCTTAGCATTTTACTTCTCTTCTTTTGAGGGATGAGAAAAGGAGGAAGGAGGAAGCTCTGGAAACCAGTGCACTGATCTTAACACTCTAGGGGCCACCTGAATTCCAGCTTATTAGAAAATCATCTTATTTTCTGCCTTTTTCCCTTAGCTTCCTTCTGCTACACTTACCTATTTTTTTTTTTTGGCTACCACTCAGTCCCCGTCCTTCTTACTACTTTGTACAAACACCCTATCGGTCCCCTCCGCGTTGCTGCCTGTCCATTCCCACCTCCCACATCAGCTTCAGAAAGACGAGGCGATTCTGCTGCTCGCTGCCGCGTGCTGCCAGCCTCTCTCCCTTCTGCTGTTGCTTACGATTATGCAAGTAAAGCCAATACCAGCCCAAGCACTGATGGCAACAGGGCAAAGCACCGAGCAGCTAAGATAATATCCTAGAGAACTGAGAGGCCTCGCATGGCTGATTCTTGCAAGCACAGCGAAGTTTAGTTATTGCTGTGAGGAGGATGGCCTGAAATATCCCTTATTTTCATACATTTTAAAACACCTGGGCAACCCCAGCCAAAGCAAGACTATTGATAAGCATTTTCCTGGCAAAAAAAAAAACCCGAGAATCAAAGCATTCTGTCAAGTTATGAAAGACACTGCAGTCTTCCTTGAGACAACTCAAGCTTTTAGCCAAATTCTGTGATTTGCCAAAACCTTACATTAAACTGAGGAAGTCAAGGCAGAATATTGCTGATATTTCTATGATGTGTACCATGCATGTCTTTTCGTATATCTGAATTGGTAGGGCAAACTAATACGAAAACATAGAAAATAGAGAAATGACTACATAGAAAATAGAGAAATGACTATGCCATTATCCGCATGGTAATTTTAATAAGGGAATTACTAGGATAATACCATTGAGCATGTCCAATATGAAAATACATAATTTCCAGGAGCTTGAGTAGAGGCAATGTGACTTGGTGAGATGCCTGAAAAAGCACTGACAGAACATTTTCTGACAAATTTTGTTGCTGCACAAAACTCTTTTGCCCGCAGTAAGAGGTTACCAGTTCAGAAGTGATTGGAAGTTAGTGCCTGATGATGAGCTGGGCTGATGAAAGAACATTGCCCCTGTTGCTGCTTCTATAGGTGATAATTCCTGGCAGAGAAATTCAGCAAGACAGATACCTACTGGCTATGAAATCTTAAGTCAATAAAAAAAAAAATTACCAGAAGACAGGAGGAAAGAGGACTGAGTGGCACAATGTCCCTTCTAAGTATTGAGTGTTCGTGCGGTTGGTAAAAGTGCAGTGGCTTCTCCCTACTGGAGTCTGAATTCTTCCTCTACTTCACAGAGAGGAAAAAAAAAAAAAGATCAAGTTTTTCTTACACATTATACAGAACCAAAAAAGGGCACATACAAAATTATTTTCCCTTTTCAAGTCACCTTTCAGATCGTAAGGTCATTATAAACTATCTCAGCACTTTTACAAACTGGAGTCTGCTCAAACCATAATGCTTACAAAGTTTTGCTTTGAATAGGCCTGATTTTCTCTGTCATTTGTTTTCACTTTTTATTTCTCTGCAGAGCATAAAAAGTCAGAGAAAGATTTTATTTTCCCCTACATAGTATATAATTTACATCAATCATCCCAGGAGGTCAGTACCACTGGGGTGTCATTTAAATACAATGAATATAAAGTAATGAAGCTCTTGCTGGAGTGGACAGCCACAATTCTCAGAGAAAGAGAGAGAGAGAGTTTCCAAAGCATGTGGAGAAAACACAACGGGAGACCAAGTGAATTCATCACACCACAAAAATGTCTCCATCCTGTCGACAAAGTCATTAAAGGAAAATGAACCATTGTTACTCTAGACGCTTGCATTCCTTTGGCATAATAACCTCAGTATAGAAGCATTGGTGCAAAGAGAGTTTGCACACACAAGAAAAAAAAAATAATCTATTTAAAAAAAAAAAAAAGTATCCAGATTATGTAATGAAAGAAATCCTCCATGCTCCAAAGAAGAGACGGAGCCTCTGCAGAAGCCACAACTAATAAGTAACCGTATGCAGTGGTACAGGGTGGTTTATTTTCCTCCTGCCAACAAGGCAAACTAAATGCCAACACAGACAATTTTTTTCAGATAACCCACAACTGGTGTTCTCCTTTAATTACACGAATGTTTCTACCCTTGCTGATCCATAGCCATCCTGGTTTTTAAGATCCCTTGCTGAGATTTCCCCAGAACCATTTCCCTTTTCATATTCATTTGCTTCCAATAATTTTTTTAGTCTCCATTAAAGCAATCTGTGAGGAATGCAGGGATTAGAAAGGTTTGCTGTGTTCAATTTTATTTAATTCTTTGGCAAAGGTTGTCCAAATAAGAGAAAGTGTCACATGCATACAGTAAATCAAGCATATACCAAATTCAGAAAATAGATCGGACTTCTGTGGATCTCCCTCAAGGAAACACCACTTTAAAGCAAACCACCGTGCAACCCCTGGTAAAAAAGGTAGCACTGGAAAGCTGCAGCAGAAATCCCTCCCTTTATTATGAATTTTTCCATGGTATGGCAAAATCCTGTTTGCTATACTAATTAAAACAAAAACATGCTAATTAAATGACCTTTATTGTCAAAACCATATAGGTATGTAATACATAGAAATACATAGGTTACATTCATTATTTTTTTAATACAAAAGCACTACACTGATCTAAGCAAATACTGAAAGGGAAATCTGTCCTTTATTTATTTTAAGCAACTGCACTGGAACAGGGAGCCTACTCAAAAATGAGCAGAGTGCTACTGAGGAGACACATGCCAGCAAACGCCAAATCATACCTGTTAATTACAACTAATACGCTCGCAGACAATGGCAAGCATGCTATTTATCCATCATTTACAGCCTTTTTTTTTAGGGAAGTGAACTGGTTTGCTGGCAAATGTCCCAATTAATTGGGCGTGCTATTTATTAGGGTGCTGATTAAAGTGTACTCTGCAATATAATAGTCGAGTATGAAGTTGCCAACTGTTATTCACTCCTGGCTCATATGGATGAAAGCAGGAGAGTAGACTAGCACAATACGAAAATAATGATGTATTCTGTGCCAGAATGGATTTAAGGCAATTCTGATGCCTGGAAATTAAAGACCTGGAGAAACAGAATTAGGTAGCACCATGATCTTGAAGATAGAATTTGGTGTTGTGTAATCCACTTGTGACCAAGAGCTTCAATCTGTAATAGGTATTTTGCACGTGTATTAACACTCCTCTCGGAAGCCAACACCAGAGGCCCGTGCTTAAGTAAGCAGCATATGCATAAAATAGAAAATACAGTAAAAGCAGGGGTTGCTGATCTGAGTCAATTCACTTGAAGAAAAACTACTTAAAGGGTCCTTTTCCCAGCTGCCGACTCCTTCAGCCTCTCCAGACAACTGCCCTGAGACTATAGCTTAAATAACGCTAGTTTGTTGTACGCTGTTCAAAACCATGGCTTCCACAAATGAGGTTGGGAGCTTCCACAGACAATCAAGAAAACTTATGCTAATAATTGTATATATTATCTGAAGTAACACTTGAGGTTTGATCTCAACCAAGATAACCACCAGAGCAAACCAAAATCATGATTTGTACCAGCAAAGAATTTCCTGATCCTGGATCATTCTTAACTCACCTTGTTAGCACTGATGCGAGACCTGGAGAGAAGGCCCAACTGGCCGTGATTATTAATCAACTTAACAAGTCTGCACATGCTTTTGTTCCTACCTACTTCCTACAATGATCACAGCATTTTGGCAACATCCAGCATTACGCCTCTATAGCCAAAGATATTCAAGGCTGACCTCTGTGATTAGAGAGCTCCAGCCAGAAGTCTCTAACAACAGAAATTAAGTAAATCTTGGTGCAGGGTCTTTCTTATGAAGCTGACTGTGCCCTAAAACCATGCAGGTCTGAAAGGAACACCCTGTCAGTATGCTAGATGTTCTGGTCACCTCAAAATAAGAGCAGTAAAGAGGAGGCAAAGCTCCAATTCTCCCAAGCAAGGGGAAGAGCCAACACGAGTAGCCAGAGACTCCTCTAGCTAGGGAGCAGGTAGCAGCTTTAGCTAAACATTGTCCACATGGATCTCAAGGAACTCACTGAAGCAAAACATCAAGAGAGATTCATCACCCATGTAATCACACCTGCCCATTACTCTTGCTCTCCTGCCTGCCATCATTTACCTGAAACCACCGTACTGCACAAAATGCACAACCAAAGTAACTTAACCCTGATTGAACCGAATGCATAGTCATTACTCTAACAACAGCATATATTCTGGCAACTACAGGATCAGGAATAGGTTTCAATTTCAGGTGCGGTCACCTAAAATTAGGTGTCTACATGTGGGCTGTGTTTAGGTTCTGATTATAGTCAATGGAAACCCATCAACATGATCAGTGCAGACAAGAGACCAATTCAGTTTATCTGAAAGTAGACACCTATGTTTGGTATTAGACTTGCTCTCTAGAAGCCACCGACTGCATTTACTAGGGCTGAGCGTAGTTGTCTATGTCAAGTTCTCCAGGCTATGTGTTCTGGCCTCCCATCTGCCTTTCCAAAGAGTAAAGGGCCTCATGTAGGTCCTGACTCATATGTGCCAGCCCCATGGCGATTTCGTAGGTAGCCCAAGGCATCTGTAATGGCACTAGAGACTTAAATTTTGGGCAAGTGAATTGAGCCTTAGATCACTATTGAGTATAATGGGGGCTTAAACAGCTAGCTTAAATGTAAACATTTACATTGTAGGCAACCGAATGTAGGTGTCTGAACCTGGAACTCAGCTCTCCTCTAGCTGTCATTTGTCCAAGGAAAATAACATGTATATAGTTATTGTTTACTTATGTTAGATATGCAAATTGGAGTACTATGTTTCTTGAAGAAAATCTGCAGGTTTGTGAATCCTTTGTATCCTTAACAAAAATACATGTGGGGTCATTTTGCAATGAAGAGCAGGTGGGACCCTCAGGTTAACCATTTCCAAATGACATGTTTCGGTTATTATGGACTCCTGTCATAAGCCTTTAAAAGATAAGTGAGAATTAGCCAGAACACTGAGCTTTCCTCTGCAGAGGAAATATAAGCAGAGAGCATTAGTTCTTTCTGGATTGCATATTAATATAATGAAAGTTTCCAGAATCAGTCCATTCAAAACAGTAATTTCTTGAAATATAGGAATAGTGCCAGGAATTTGCATCAAATTACTCCTGGACTGCAGAATAAATAACATCAGCCACAGGTTGCTAAGGATTCGATTTCCTCAATGTTCTGAAACAAATTCATGCTATCTGACGGTGCAGAGCAAGTAGAATGCTGAGTTTATGGTTCCCCAAAACTTTTTATCCTTTAACACGGGTGTCCCGTGGTGGTAATCTGTGTACATTAGATATGAGATACAAATGTATCAGAGAAGGTTTTTTTTTCTCTGAATAAATGTTTAAATATTTAGGGCCAAATTCCATTGCTAAACATATGAACACAGCTCTCTTTGAGTTCATTGGAGTTGTGCGTGTGTATCTAAGAGCAGAACTTGGCCCTTACGTTTTAGGTTTAGCACTAAGCTTCCAACGTAAAATAACGTGTGATCTGTAACACACAGGAGAGCAGGAAGACCTAGTTTTAAAGGAAGGGTACAATGACATGTTTCTGTCTTTCTTTTGGGTAAGAAGCACTGCCTTGAGCAGAGCTCCTGAGAATATTCTTACCTCTTCCCTAGACAGTCTTCCTTTCGTATAAGGCGATTCTCTGGCAGCTTTGGTCATTTCTGTAGCTGGGAAACAGAGTAGGATACTTTTTTATTTCTTTGCTACTTCTCTCCAAGATCCATTCTGCCAGTTTCAGCTTAGCATCATGATGGAAAATACAGGAACATTTTAAAATGCTCTTAGACTAATGAATTAGATACATTTTTTAAATTATGAAAAAGTTAAGATGTTGATTTTAAACTATAGGCAATGTGTTCAGATCAGCCAAAGGAGATATCCAGTCACCCTTTTCAGTAAACCAATATTACGACTGGGATCAGCTAAAGCATTTTTACTGGGAATTGCTACAGAATGCCGACACAGAACTGTTGAATCTGGAGAGATTATTTCCCTATTCTTGCTATCTTTTTTATCCCTCTGTTACAAAGTATTTGTAAAGCATTTAGATTCTTAAGTGTTCGTTTTATTTATAAGGCTCACATTCACCCAACATCCCCGGCCAGGAAAGACAAAGAATAACTGCATGGTACTTGTGCAATATTGTGTGAATGCCATAGGACATGCAGCCTGATAGAAACCTGTACCAATGCCAAAAAAAAAAGAGACAATGCCAAAAAAAAAAAATAATCCCCCGAGTGTAAGTGCACTGATTGACCAGTCTGAAATTTCTCTGGGGTTTCAAAATTCCTCGAAAATTGCTTTCTCCCATCTAATATAGCTCTGGATTTTATCATTATGAAAAAATACTCTTACTGTTATCAACTGGGAGCATACTGAACAGGTCATATATTTTAGTGGGTTTTGTGAAAGTCAGGTTCTTGTTGGGGATTAAAGTTTTTGAGGGATGGAAGGCTTTTGGAAGATTTCTTATGAAGTTCACTCTCTACTTTAGATTCTTTTTCTGTGGTAATATGCTAATGCTAATGGCATCCAACTCAGTAGAGAAAGATCTTGCACAGTTTTAAAGTTTTACAGATGCAATTATAAGTGAGAGTGAGCTGCTAGCTTCCTTTAGTCTTTTTAAAATCCTACACAGAAATATAGTTAGATAGATAGATAGATAGATAGACAGACAGACAGACAGACAGACAGATTAAACATTAATTCTTCTAAAAATGTTGCTCCATTTGTGGACAAAATAGTATTTTATGGCATTCATTGCAAAGGTCAACTAGAAGTTGTTCCGTACAAAATAGCATCTTCTTCTATCTATTTGAAAATAACTTCCACTTCAGTTTCCTTCCTCATATGCTAGCTTATTCTTTGTGCAATTGCAAAAATAAATACCATAGAAAAAGAAAACCTCTGTTACAATCCGCTTCTTTCATGATGCTTCATGGAGCCGGCCAATTATTAACGAACATCTAAGAAGTAGAGATAACTGGTCCAGTCTAGTTTGGCAAAACCATTTCTTATGCTTTTTCACCTGAGAGCACAGAGGAGCACATAGTGTATGAAGGGGCTGCAAGATTTGGCATTATGTATTACGTCATCAACTTCATGTGATGCGAGTATTGATCACTTGCTTATAACATGGGTATTTTCTTCCACTAACTGTTTTATCAAAGTCAACTTTTCTTGAAACTAGGCTGCATTGATCTTAAAAATCAGCCGGTTTTGACAATTGGCTTGTGGCCTTGAATCCCTCTACATTATTTATGTAGATGATAAGTGACAATGTATTAAAAATCCTGTTCATCATCTGCAAGTGTACATATCTGCAAGTGTACATCAGCATGGAAAGTCCCAGCCCATGCAGACTTTGCACTATCCCAGGTTTACTGAACTGGGCCATTTATAGCATCGATGTTTCAGTAGGTATGCACCTACCCCAGACAAACGATGTGTTTTTGACGACTGTTGTCAAAATGCCCGCCCACTCTCCGCACATCTTGGAATAGCATTGAAAACAACTGCTCTGCCAGTGCGGACGAAGTCAGTCAAGTCCAACACCTATTGTAACAAATTCTTCCATACACTCCGAGGCAAATCCTACGCAGGCAGGCTGTCCCATGAGCCCTCAACAGGCATGATTTGCTGCAGTAAGTAATGAACCTACTGACCTCGTCCACGCCAATGAGGCAACCATTTCTACTACTACTACTTGAGTGAATCTGAGGGTAGAAAACTATTTTTGACACCTCTTGTCAAAACCAGATCATTTTTTTAGAGAAGGCAAAGCCCCAGTGACATTACACAGCCTGTGTGCTGAAGTGCCATGGGGTGAGTTAAGGACATGGGATCATCACTCAGAAAGGCACTTTGTTGTTTTAAATTAAGAATGCTTTCGTAGGTAGAATAGCATTTACTAAAGGTTGTATTGATAATTTCACATATGATAGTCTAAAGAAAATAAGCTCACATATTGCGTGCATGTATTAAATTAGGTAGACTTAATAGATAATAACAGCCCAGTTCTCCTCTTGCACCAGCGTAAATCAAGAGGGGTACTGCTGAAAGGCACCAAGTTACTTGTACATGAAAAACACTAATATTTCTGAAAACATGATATACAGACACTCCATAAAGTTCGTTCTTCTCACTTAATTTTCATGATCGCCTTAAACAGTTATGTCTCTATTGGATCCAGAGCATAAAAATGGAGAGAGGAAGGGGAGCAGGGCAGGAGCGTAATGGTAAGAGTACAGGGTGGGCAGCCAGGAGAAGGAAAGTATCTGTCCCATTCTCATTTAGTCTGAGATACAGAACAAACAGCTTTCAGACTTACTAAACATTTTGAACACACTGAGAGCTCTCTGTTTATTTCAGATGCGTAAAATGCCATAACTTGCCAGTAAATGTAGCTAGGCATGCAAGTGCATGCATGAAGATAACATATTAGTTACAAGAATTATAATTGTCCTATCATTATCTTTTCTTTCTTTCCTGAGACAGAATGAAAGTGCCATAATCTAGCAAGAATCTCATGATAAGTAATGTCAGAAATGGCTTTTTTTTTTTAATGGAGCTGCCAACTGTCTATTTTAGACATAACATCACCCTTTACTGTAGCCTTCCACATAAAAGCAACACGAACAGTAACGTCTCTAAGCAAGCATGAATGATTGGCTTGCAGATTCTTTCCCAAAAAGGGAGTTTATTTACTCCACACAGGTCATAAATTTCCTTAGAAAAACTATCAGTGGTAATCCACATGTGGTGTTTAGTAAATAGAGCTTTCCTCCGATTCCCTCAGTCCATGTTCTTCAATTGTCAGAAACAGTGGAAGATGGTTTTCACATGCCTAAAAATACAAATTATTCTAGCTCTTTAAAACAGACTGGAAACGAAGAGCTGGAAGACTTTACATATTCTTCATCAAGATGGGCATTTAGACATGGAAATGTGAAAGGATAAGGAGAGTAACCCTAAGTAGCAAGTTACCTGAAGGCTTGCCTCTGCTTCTCTCACGTGAAGCAGCACCTTATTCCGTGAAGGCTTCCATTGCAATCGGTGGAACTGCAGGCAGAATAAGGCTTTTCTTTCTTTCTTACCAAGGGGAAAAAAAAAAAAGGAGGAGAGTGGGATCTGCCTTTTCATGTAACGGGCTTTTATCTGCTCAAAAATCACGCTAACCTCAGGGTGCCAAGCACAGTATGTTTGAAAGCATTCCAAGGATGGGAAGAGCTGCTCTATCTTCTCTACTACAAAGGGAAGCTTGGTAGTAATGAGAGCTGCTGTGGTCTTCCAAGAAAGGTTTTCCATCTGCTTTGACCCCTCTGAGGACCCCTTACTTATTCCTCCTGGATACTTCCAGGTTATGTCTTTCTTCTTATGCTTAAATTAGGAAAACATTTGAGTGACTGTCTTCATGATGCGTTTTGCCATGAAAGGTAGAAGGATTTCTCCCTTGCTTTTCAATATGTATGCATTTAATAAATTATCCAAATATTTATAAGATAAACTAGAATAACAGGTTTTGGCATTACATCACTTAAGCTCCTAATATCATAATACTCCTAATATCCTGAGGTCAGAGAATCGTATTCACATTTGAATGTCTAGTGTTAATGGTGAAGATTTTAATTACGTTCCTTCTAGGGCCTGACAAGCATTTGAAACAAATAGTTTAAAACTTATCATACTTACCAAAACTGAATTACGAAGTGCGTTATGAAAGAAATGTCCAGAATTCGTACATGACTATTTTTTTTCTTTTCTATCACTTAAAACAGACTATTTAAAAAAATCTGTAGAGAATTTTGACTTCTGAACTGAGAGTATAAGCCAGATTTCAGCCTGCAAGGAATTTTTAAGGTTGAATTATAGACTTCTAAAAGACACAATTTAAAACTGAACTGCTGACAGTCATTCTGATCGTATTTTATAAGCTACTATTAACTAGGATGAGACCTTAAAGGAGGAATAGATCCCATATCTATCTGCTGACTCTAGGATTTCTTATCCTTCCCTCTAAAACAGTGCAGCCTACTGTCAGGGAGAATATTGGTCGGACTAGACTGACTACAGATCCAGTCCAGCCTAGCAAGCCCGGTGCTGCTATGGAGGCTTTGCAAAATGTAGCTGCCAGCTACTCCATCTGTACTGAGCACGCGCAAGAAAAACCTCAACAATTTTCAGCAACTTCTAACTCAGCCAAGTTCGGGTGGATCCTTTTGGTCAAGGGCAACAAAAGGAACTTATCTGATTTTTCCTGTTATTCCTCTCCTACTTAGTAAAACTTCCCATCCCAGCTCTGAAACAGATATTGGGATGATTCTAAGAAATTTTAAACTGTTGTGAAACAATGTGTTTTCTCTTAATGCCGATCTTAGAAACAGCAGAAGTATTTCTGCTGGAAGTTTCCAAAAAATTCAGCTTGAGGCAGACTCAGGATTGAAAAGCTCATCCTGAACAGTTAAAAATTGGCAACGGTATGTGAGTGAAAACAAGGTCTTATACTGGAAAGTGGTAGACAAGCTTAACTGCAGATACTGCTGGCAGCTTCACCTATAATAGTTTTGCTGCCAGATCTTGGTCCTTTATTACTAGAGAGAATCATTCCTGTGATGTCTAATGTTTTGTCATCTGCTTTTACGGCTTGGTTTTGGACTGATGGTGTTGTCTCCTGTGACTTGGCTGCCAATTCCACAACAGTCGCCTACAGGACTGATCCTGTGTTATACCCCACACACCCAAGGTCTTAAGGCCACCCCTAATGTGGGGCACACGTATCTTCTGCTAAAATGTGACCAGGAGGCTCCGCATTTTCAGGATTACATTATGTCATAGCATAAATATGATTATGTTCTTGATCCTCTGGTCTGGCCTGACTATGCTTAGTTCATCATGTGAGTGAATTTTCAGGAAAGAAAGGTCAAAAATAGACTAATTTTTATAGTTCCTCACAGAGTTTGTTCGCTATGTCCATTATGTTTACATTTGCCATTACCATATGCTTTCTTCTTCTATTTCACTCCTGTAGGCTGCACCACCTCTTCCAATGTTGGACGTTTTCATCCTTTTTAGAACAAGTCTATCACTATTCGGTGTTTTTCTACTGCTTCAGCTTAGAGACTCACATTATTAACAAAGAATCTGCCTGATTTCTTTTTCTGGCATTCATCCTGTTGAGAATAGGTTTACAATGGGAATCCTCACCATCGCAACACTGGGAGAGTAAATGCAAGGATCTGGCGGTGTGCTTGTGGTTGGGAGCATTAAAAACAACCTCTCCCACTCGAGACTGACTTACATCTTGTAGTATCTTCTGTGTGAGCTTTATGGAGCTTGTATCTGGCCAGAGTGCACTTCATTAGTCTCTTAAAAACCAGCATGCAAAATTTAGGGGCTCTGCAAGGTTCCAAATGTATAAACCCTTTTTAATTACAAACAGTTATACCACCCACTCTCCCCACAGTTAGTCAAGGGAACCAGTTTTCATTGAGGTCAACAGAAAAAATAACCGTGAAGTTTCTGGCTCATGCTGGTTACATATATACTGAAAGACGGAGGAGAAAAAAAGAAAAAAAGAAAATTTAAGCTCTCATTTTTTAGCCTTTATATCTCTAAAACAACAGGCTGATTTGATCTGAATTCATTCAAGGAAAAAAACACGACTTTTTCCTAATTCTGAAATTAGTTACACAGAAGCTGGGAGGAGGATTAATGGAAAGGGACGAAGTCAGTCTTGCCATGAAAAAAACAGTTTGTCCCTGACTATGAGGACCCTAAAAACTTTTACAGTTGATTTTTAGTTTGCATGTTGCAAGCAAAAAAAAAAAAAAAACCAACCAAAACCCCCAACAATTTACTTGAAAAAAACAGGCCATACATTTTTCTAATCGTACTAGACATTCAGGTTTTTACTGCCAGAAAGCACAGGCCATACTTTCTCTTTCAAACGCTGTTATAAGATGACAAGTAGGCCCACATTTCGTTCCTTCACAATGATGACATGGTCATTTGCTGCTTTTAAACCTCTTTGAAATACATACAATTCCAATGGGGCGGAAGAGGTTGTGGACAGGGAGGGAAACGGGAGAACCCAACGCTAGGACCGAGACCCAGGCTTGCAGTCCACGCTTATTAAAGTAGCAGAAAATACATCCTTTAGGAAAAAAAAAAAATCAGAAGCAGTAACTATTTACCTTGTTGTTTGTATAACGTGTGTTTCACTGCGTGCCATGGAAAAGCCGGCAATTTTTCAGTAGTGATACGGCAGGTTTCTTAAAAGCTTTTGGAATTTTTCTCCTGGTATTACTGGTATGCTTCACAGATGCAGAGCCCTGCTAATCTTTGGACTTCTGAGAATTTGACACATATTTTTATATCTCCAAAAGTGTATGGTAATAGTTAGTACCCCATTTTATACTGAAGGAAAACTTGCTAAAAGGCTCGTCTGAGGTCCCGGAGCAAATCAGCATCAAATCTTGAGACAGAAAGCAAGAGTCTCAGCTCTGGGTCCTCATTTCCTACTGAAAATACTGTGGGGAAAAGCAATATTCTCAAGATTTATTTTTTTATGTAATCATTTTCTAGCCTGTCTTGCAAGCCTTTACGCTTAAGTTTGTATCGGGGACTATAAACGCTAAAAACCAGTGCATGGTGCTGAAATATGAAATGCCTTCGACTAATTTCGGGACAGAAAGAATCTTCTTTTATCTGGGCCGTAAATCAATGGGGCAGGGACACAGCAGTTAAACCCTGGTAGCCCACAGTCTGACTGTGAATGCTGTAGTTAGAGAACTCATTACCACATGCCTACTTAACAGACCAAATAACGTGCGAATCTAGAGTTACTATTTGTCATACTTAAGAAAAAGCAAAGAATAGCTGGGCAAACAGTCAATTTACAACCAAAGCGAAAGTAAAGCGCTGCCAAGAGACACTGGAGCTTATCTTGCCCCTACTGAAAGGAAGGGAAATTTGGGCAAAGCCTTCTCTAGCATTAAGCTGACTTAAGTTCACACATTTTGGCTCGACGCACATTTTCACGAGGGAATAAAAAACTTTGGAAAGGTGGATGTTGGAAAGAGAATTTTGGCAAGTCCTTAACTATAGTAATAATTGCTGACATCGCTGCAGTCACTCTGACTAAAAATAACCAATACAATAACAAACCCAGTGAACCCATTCATTTATTCCCGTTTCAAAAAGTCTATTGACATATATAGAGAAGCTCAAAATAAATTCTGTATTCATCGTGTTTACAGCACATTCCAGCCCAACAAACTGGCATCAAAACTATTTATTTAGGGAACGTCACCCAGGTTAGAATCTTTCAAATTTGATGATTATTTTTCATCTTGAGCACATGACACTTACAGCAGGAACGTGCTGGGTCTCTGTTTTACAGATGTAACAGCAAACAAACTCGGTGCTCTTTAAAACATTACCTTTTTGTCCAAAAGCAATCTAATTATGGCTGTATTCATAACATAGTTTAAAGTAAAAAAAGCTAAAAGACAATCGAAATTGCGGCAAACGTAGCCGTACTAACGAAAATCCTATTTTATAAAGTGGAACCGAAGGTGTTTGTTAAGACATAATTTGCCATGCAAGCACATTTTTTCACTAACCTCCTACAATTCTCTAACATCCTAAAATATGACCAATTTTGCAACCATTGCTAAAATTCCAAGAAGTTCTGAAATAAAACCCAAGGAAACCCGAGCAGCAGGGTTGCTCTCCGTTTCAGCCAAATCCAAGCCAACGTTCCAGATGATACATATCATAACATAAATTACTATTTCTGAAAATTCCCATCCAGCTTTTATGCAGGTCCATAAACGTTACTGGTACTTTTATTAATTTGTCCATAAGCATTTAAATAAAATTCTAACACTCTGAGCTGTGATCTGTTCCAGGCTGTAGTAAGTTCCTGTTAAACATGTAAATGTTCAGCAGAAAGATATTTTTGCACGGAGACTGAAAATCAGCTGTGCCAGATACCTGAAACTTTGTTAGGGCGTTCAGTGGAAAATTTTATTTCGACATTATAAATAACCATGGACTATTTTAAGTGACCTTAAACCGGTAGCTTCCAGTGACTTGTTTTAGTTTATCCTAATTAACTTTTTATTTTATTTTAGTAGGAAGAGAGGTGACCGTAAAACTTTTAGTGTGACTAATTAAAAGTGGAAATCTATCTTCTTGTTTGAAATAAAATAAATCACGATTGTCAGGCTTATACAGTATTTGGATATAAGGCAACCTCCTGCTTGCTTTCTCGCACCTTTGGAATGGCTCTGATGGAATTTATTTCCCCTCCAGCTAAAGGGAGAGGAAGGGCCAAAAGAACCTACGGTCATAAACATTTTACCAGATTAATTATGAAAAAAAAATATTTTCTGTACTGCAACTGCAGCAAACCAGAACCGCTGAATATACCAGACCTTACAGGTGACGAGTACTTGTCCTTCGGAAATGCCTGTGACCACTTTTGGGGAAAAGCAGGTCCCCACGGTTGTCGGAGAAGCGGGGCGAGCTCAAGAGGGGTTTGCAGTGTTACTGCATTTTTGCAACGGGATAGAAAACTGCCACAGCCCAGCACTGGGCCAGGGAAAGGGGGGAAAAAAGAAAAAAAAAAAAAGAGGGGGGAAAAAAAAGGGAAAAAAAGGAAAAGAAAAAAAACAGAAGCGGAAGGGGGGGTCGCCGATGCCAGCCAGGCAGGGGTCGGGGGCTGCCGCTCCCCGTTGCAACGCTGGGGAAGGCGGAGGAGTGGGCGAAGGAGCGGCGGGCGCGGTGCGCGGAGCGCGAGCTCTCCCCTGTGCCCGGACAGCGGAGCTTCTCTCTCCTCCTCCTCCTCCTCCTCCTCCTCGTCCCGTACCCTCGGAGGCGGAAGGAGCGCGTTGCCGCTGCCGCTGCTAGCGGGGCCGGGGCTTTGCCCCGGGGCGAGGGCAGAAATTTTGGGGAGTGGGGGGACAGCGGGGT
>NW_010524443.1:0-769 GCF_000687285.1 Phaethon lepturus | reverse complement strand
GGTTTGATTTCTTTTGCTTTCTTGCCGTCCTCCTTTCTTGCTCTTCTTTCTCTCATTCCTTCTTTCTCTGTTTCCTTCTTTCTTTCCTTCCTTTCTTCCGTTCTTTCTTTTCGTTCTTTCGTTCTTCTTTATTTCTGCTTGCTTTCTTCTTTCTTTCTTCTTTCTTCTCTTTCTTTCTCTTTCTATCTTTATCTCCCTCGTTTTCTTTCTTTCTCTTTCTCTTTCATTATTTCGGTCTTGCTTTATCTGTCTTTTTCTCCTCTCATTCTTTCTCTCTCTTTCGGTTCCTCTCTTCCCAAATTTTAATCCAGTTCATCTTAGAAGAGGAAGTGGTGAAATCACGGAGCTGCGGGCGGAACGCCGAGTGATGAATTCAGTGCCCGTGCTGGTAGCGCCGATTTCCCCTCGGTGTCGTTAATTCCTGGCTCCGTCGTATTGGATAGATGGAGGGAGGAATGTCTCGGTGGCCGTTGGCGATCGAGAGCTAGGTGTTTGCCGGTGCCCCGGTGCCTGTTGGCAGACCCGGAGTGGGTCGCGCAGGGACACACGTGTTCCTCGTTCCCCCCGCCGCTTGCTGTGGAAAGCCCTTGTTCTGAACGCGAAGGGGTTTGTTCAGCCCGAGCCCCGGGTCCAGCTGCAGTAAAACTCCCGGCGGAAATCCGTTGTGATACTGCTGGAATTAATAATCACTGGCGCTTTTACGAGTAATTAGCGAGGATTAGACGCTTCGTTTTGAATCGGGCCTGTTAGCTCCGGGGGCAGTGGGGAA
>NW_010524442.1:912-10160 GCF_000687285.1 Phaethon lepturus | reverse complement strand
GGCAGGGGCGAGGAGCAGCGGGCCCCGCAGCTCAGAGAGACGTCTGGCACTCGCTCAGCTCGCGTGCACAAGGCAAAAATACACAAAACACTGAAGCTAGAAAGGTCACAAAAACATGAAACCCCCATTTGCCAGATGTTAAAATTATGACTCTAGTGTAAATTAACTTAATCTGCTGTCATTAAACGTGGGATTCACATAGGAATGTATTAAAAGTACTGAAAGCTAATCCTGAAGTTTCTTGAATTTAAAAGCTTGTCTACGTGACAATACCATCTGGTCTCGTATTACGTCCGTAGCACTCTGTGAGAACTCCAGCAAATGACCGGACAAGGAGGAACAAGGAGGTGGCTCTGCTCTGCAGGCAACATGCAGGCAGATACTTCGCCCGTTAAAAAGGGTGTTGGTTGGGGGGAACGCAGATCCCACAGTCAGAAAGAAAAACCCAACACAGATTATGGTAAGCTTCGTAATCCTAGCAAAACACTCTGGAACACTGCATCAACAGAGTTCATGAGTGCTGGGAGTAAAATCCATGAAACCCCTGATCATGATGTCAATTACTCGCTGCTGCTGCAGGAGGGCTACTCCCAGGCAAGCTTTTGCTGAGGCACTTAGGCGATCGACCTCCTTAAGAATGGGTTTTAGAGCCACAGACCCAAACAAGAGCTCCCCTGAACCTTCTGACACAATTTGAGCACTTTGCTCCCATAAAGGAATCACTGGGTTAGAGCCTTCCAGTAACCTGGACTGCTGTCTTGGTTGGGACACCTCTGTGACACGTGCTTCTAGCAGTTCTCAATAATCCCATTACCGTATTTTCAAACCTTTAGAAGCACGTGTGGTGTTTGGATTCTTTGTTTCTTTAAATCCAAATGAGCACAAAACCAGGAAGGTGCAGAGGAGACAGCAACACAGGAATACCTGAAGAATTCCCCAGGAACTGACTAATTCCACAGGACCGACTGCAATGCTTCTTTCTTATTGCTCCGAGTTTCCTTTGGTCACCTTTAGTGGTTCCTTTTCCTCCATCTGACCACTGTCTTTGCAGATTTCTGTAAGCAAACTCAACCTTTCAGAAACAAAACTGTTTGTATTCTTACTGCAGTTAGGAGAAGCTAGCTACCAAGTCACATCCAAAGGCAACAAGGACCAACACTTCATCAGAGGACATGCACCTTAGCACTGTGACAACTCATCAGGACGCATCTCAGGTGCAGTTTTATCATTGCGCACTATCTCACGTATAGGTATCTGAGGAGCCTTCAGGAAGTGCCACAGAAAATGCCCTGCATGACCCCATATGAAAGCATCTCAGCTGAATGGCCCTGTTCCCTGCTAAAGAAATGCTTGGTTCCAGTTGCAATCTTTATAACCAAACCAGACTCTCGTGGCAATTGTCACACCCTCTCTCCTCGAGAAAGTCAAGCTAGAAAGCGCTTTCTCACTCACCGCCGAGCGCCTTGCATCTACTGTGCTTCCTAGACTTTCACAGACTCTCTCACACCATCCAAATAT
The DNA here is from genome assembly GCF_000687285.1 of Phaethon lepturus. Lineage (NCBI taxonomy): Eukaryota > Metazoa > Chordata > Aves > Phaethontiformes > Phaethontidae > Phaethon > Phaethon lepturus. The sequence continues at coordinate 8,642 of NW_010524442.1, read as the reverse complement.
CCCCTTCTGTCAAATGTGCTCCTTACCCTCAGAAGCAGCGCAACAGTGCCAACACCATGCAGGTCGACCTGAGCTGAGGTGCTCCCCACAACCGAGGGACAAATCAGCTTTCCTGACTTGTCGTCTCCGCCGTCTCCACGCCACCCAGCAGTCACAGCGCAGCTGTACGGCAAAACCCAGGAGCCACAGGCAAATAGTAAACTTACAAGGGCAAACACCGGCTCAGAAACAAAGGCAAATCGTGTCCCTGGTAAGGACAAGTATGAAAACGATGCGACCTGCTTATGTCATTGGAGCGATCCTGACCGCAAAACTGCCGTACCTCATGGAGTCAGCGATCCGCAGAACAGTTGCCCAGAGCAGGCGCATGTCTGCGCCGCACATACAGCCCGGCCTTCTGGCCTGCGCTGGGCTGGACGTATTCCTCGGCCGCAGCAGGTACCCAACGGGCTCAGCGCAGCAGCAGAGGCTGCAGGCAGCTCGACCTTGGTACCATGCATTACACCACCTGCATAGCCTCGCCCCGTAATCAGAAAGCACGGCAACACGCTCTCACGCAAACGACCTTTCCATTTCACGGCAGAAAGAAGGAACCGAGCTGTTGCATCGTAAGAAAATCCTGTAATAGCTCACAGGACCAAACTGGGGCTTCTATCACTTGGGTCTGTGTGGTGTGCTGCGCCTCAGCGGGAGGCCCCTCGGATGCCACACATCCTGGGGTTCCCAGCATCTTAAGAGACCTAAGACTACCTATGCTTTTCTCTTTCTTTGTAGCGCTAGCACTTATAAATAGCTTCCAAAATGATACTTGTTCTTGTACTTTCCTTAGTCGGTATTATTATTGTTGTTATCATTGTTGTTTCCTTCGCTCTTGCTGTCCTATTAAACTGTTTTTATCTCGACCCACAAGTTTTTTTCCCAATTCTCTCCCCCGTCCCACTGGGGGAGAGGGGAGTGAACGAGCAGCTGCATGGTGCTTAGTTGCCAGCTGGGGCTAAACCACGACATCTTGTATAACCTTCCTCCCCATGTTTCTGATGGGCATTGTTGTGTTGGTGCCGTACAAGTACCAGGAGAAGTTTGCCTGAGTATTTTCTTGGAGTTGATGAGCTAATTTCTGCGCAAGGTTCACAAGCCTGTTTTGACACATCCCTACATCTCCAATTTACACCTTTTTAATACTGCAGGGCCCAGTATAAACAGTAATGCAGGCTGAGCTGGTAACAGCATCAATGAAAGCTACCAAATGGGAAGGTCGATGGGTAAACACTTCCAAGGTAAATCCGATAGGTTCAAACAGGTCATCGTTCACCTGCACGTACAAGGAAAACTAGTCTGTGTTTTGGCCAAACTTAGTAGCCCAACAGGAACAACGGAGCTGAAAATCCCCTTCCAAAGGGTTTCACATAGCATTTTGCAAGCGTCCGAAACGTAGGACATCTGAAACAAAGCTAGAGATTAATTCCTATCTACGTACAGCAGGGACTAAGCTCTTCTCAAATGTTAAGTACTGTCCACAGTAGCAACAGGCAAAAGCATGAACATCCAAGCCAGACAAATCGATTAGCCACCCGAGGGAGGCCTGTCAAAGTACCTCTTCAGGAAACCTCCCTCTCTCCCAGCACTACCTTTTAGCAGAAGTCAGTTTCAACACTGTTCTGAGGGCAGAAACACACGTACACGTTAAGAGAAGCATCTTCGCATCCGAAAAAATAACTGCCGCACTCGCCCCCCCCACTCCCCCCCCGCCCAGCTTGGCATACGGCTCTGCCAGAGTGACAGCGGGGTGCATAGCTAAAGACGCTATGCATTGCACCAAAACCAAGGCAATGAAAAAAGATGTAACCAACAGAAAAGGAGAGAAATGAAAACGTGGCGCTCTTCTCGACAAGCGGGCTTCTTCACCATTTCTTCACCGACTTACTAGAAAATGTGACACCCCCCCGCCATAAACCCTCACAAAGAACAGCTCCACCCCAGACACCTGTGTCCACAGTACGCAGACTAAGTACGCATCTTCCTTTTTGCGACCGACTCCCTCCCCGCGCTTCTGAACTCACAACTAATTTGAACGTCCCCTAACAAAAGCAGCTGGATCAGAGTAACTCGTGGACTATGTAGCACTGCTACGTAAGAAGGAAGAAGCCGGAAGGACATTGGGATTCTACTCAACTCCAACCATCTGCTGCAGGGCAGGGTCTGTTACACCACACCATTCTGACATGTGTCTTATCCCACGTGTCTTCCTCTGTTCAAACAAAAGGTACAGAAATACTCAAGGAGAGGAGGTCTTCCAAGACATCCAAAACTTGCCTTTGAGACTGGGTGTCACACGCTTCTTCCCGTTCTGACAAAGACAACTGTAATGCCCTCGAGGCCAAGACATACTGGTAGTAACCTGCAGAAAGGTCCCCGTAAGCTTTTTGAAGCTGCAAATGCAGTCTTGATCTACGCGTTCCCACTAGGCCCCTACACTGTGAGAAACTGTCAGGCACCAGTGCAGTATAACAACAAGAAAGAAGGATAAAACACCAAGGCCTTAGAAGCCCAAACTCCACCCGGGAAGAGACTCCACAGCACAGCCGCAGCAGAAGAGCAGCCTCAGCATCACCAAGAGCTGGAGCAAGGAGAGGTGCTAGTAGCACGTGGCTGGAGCCTAACCTCATGCAGAGTTCATGCTAACACTTCCACACCCTCTCCAACAGGCGGTCCCGTGCTCCAACCTCCTGCGTGCCCAGCTCAGACCGCGGGCACCACCAGTTCATGCCTTGGCATAATCGCTGTCTGCTGGCACAGTCCCAGCCACAGGTAGCCCCTGTCCAGAAAAGGACGTAATAGCTGTCAAGAGACAGAGTGTATTCTTTGCGCTGTCGAAACAAGAAAGTAAACCGAAACACTCGCTCGAGTGACTATGATTTATGTGAGATACTACCCATCTCACTATCAATGGGATAACTTAAATTTGCTTAAACTGAAGAAATAACGTAGTACGCAAGATATTTCCAGTCAAGACATAATTTAAGCACATGCCTCCTGATCATTGCTCTAGGGCTTCTACCTCAAGAACATACAATAGCTCAAACAAAACGAGCCCAGCCAGTTACAACAACTAAACAGCACTCAACTACAACCAAATCCTGACTTCCATCAGGCTGCTACCCCATCGCTCCGCTTGTGTAGAGCTGCCCGTGAGCATACTCACACGAGTACTCCGAGGGGAAGTCAACACCCCACCGACTAAAGGAGATGGCTGCCAGGGACCACACTGTCAGTCTAAGAGGCCAGGTGCCTCGCTTCAAGAAAGTAGTTTCTGAAGCTAAACCCAACAACAACCCCTCGGATGATGCCCAAGGCGGCGACACCTCAGCGATCCTCCCGTTTCATACTATTACTATTTGATAAACAGACCTTCATCCTCAGGTCTAACAACTTGAGAAGCCATCAGCAGCGATTCCTATCTCCAAGGCAAGCGGACCTCTCAGCCAGGCTAGCTCTTGCCAGCATTTCTCTGGCGGCAGTACAGTAGGTGCTTTCAGTTAGCTGAAGAACAGAACCTCCAGAGACCAAAGCTGTAACCCGAACAGAACCCCTCCTGAATACATGGCCCACCCCATTCCATGTCAGGAAGGCAGTTCAGACAGGTGCTACCCACAGTTGGTAGTCCATGCGGTCAGTTACACTTCTTACGGGAGCCCTGAGACACAAGGTCTCTGAAGAGTTATTTTTATCAGTACAGCTTTGACCTATCAGCACTTATTGCCACTCCAACAACTCCTTATCATATCCACACATGCAATATAAATACCTCGGGGAGAGCACAGTGCCCATAGCAGGTACAGTGGGGAACAAATTATAGAAGTGACAGGGGAATAGAAATAGAGACACCAGACAAGGGACAACTAACCCCGCCTCAAGAAAAACAACAGCACATCCACCATTGCCTTTCCCCTGTGTTCAACAACTCCCAGCTCTCTCTCTTCAGTGGAGTCCTTGTCCTCAGCCAAAGGGCACACAATCTCCACCAAAGTTCCCGTTGACCCATAACCTAAGGACACCACCATTTGATACACAAGCCAACCAGCACCAGCTCAGGAGCAGCTGTCTTCAGCTCACCAATGAGCCATCTGAAGAGAAAGCGGTGCAGCCAGCCACCACCGCCACTCCATCGCTTCCAGGCCCACCTAAACCATTAACTGAAGAACCACAGCTGGGAACCGAGCTGCAGAAAGGTTGGGGAAGAGCCCTTCCTCCAGCTCCAGGCTTCACAGGAGCATGCCTCCCGGCACAGTCATCTCTACAGTCTGCTCAGAAGCCAGCAGAATTCAGCTGTGGAAAGGGCAGGGGAAAGCGGGGGAGGTTGGCTCAGGAGCTCGATAAACTCAGCAGCTTGAGTAGTTAGTTAGCTCACTGTAAGTGGTTCTAACTACCACGTACCAAAGAGGTGGGGAAAGCGCTCAAAATTGAGCTCCCGCACGAAAAACAAAGTGGCTCTGTGGGGCTTTTTTTGGTCGGTTGGGTTTCTTTAGGGGTAGGAATCAGGTCATCTGGGACTTACATTTCGCCGACATGTGTGTCAACTAGAGCCTCCTCTGGGTTGTAATTGCAAAACCTCTGTCACCTTCACAATTCATTTGTCACAAACCTGCAAAAACAGGTCCTTTTGTCTAGAGGAATTAAGAGGCCAATATTCTGACAAGTTTGGCCCTTCACCTTGCCCCACTGTGGACAATAAGTACATGCAGTATTGGGTAAGGCTCAAGAGGCGCACGTCCAAGTTTAACTGACTTACCACAAATTAATCTCAGCCTGGGATGTTCTCTTGTTTCCAAAGCAAGACAGATCATGCCTCTATGAAAAAGGAGAGAGGCAAGTGTTACTCAAGCAATTAACTAACTAGCAAGGTAGTTTCACAAATACCATCATGTTTTGTGCACAGAGAGGAAAGAAAAAAAAAGGCATGTTTTTTAACACTTAATAATATTATCAACAGAAGTTACTGGCCTGTTAGACCAGTGAGCTTCATACAGTCTCACGTGCTTACAGATTTATCAGAAGCAGTTTGAGGTTCTCACATCTCCTCCCGACATCTGGGACAGCCATTTTTGACCAAAGGATGTGTCGATTTTCTCATAAGAATAATGGCAACCACTGGCAACGACCAACAAGTAATCAAAGATTTGAGCAAGATTATGCCAGCCTTTTTCAGGGTACGTTTTAAAGCCAACAGCAGGAGAGAAAAGGCAGGCAAGCAGAGCCTTTTCAAGAACAGGCAGGACATAATGCACCGTCTAAACAGATGCAGGGGAGATCATGTTACATGGAAAGCACAACCCCGCCTAACGGCAGAAGGGACACCTCACATGGCCAAGTCTCAGGCAAAGCAATTTCCATTCTTAAATGCGCGTTTTCATTATACACACCTGTCAGGGACAGTTTCTGCCATCCTGCCCTTGTTCCTACAAGGCCCCTAGCTCTTTCCTGCCTCCCAGACGGTTGACCGCCTTGGACACGTTCAGCCTGAGAAGTATGCAAGTTCCTGCTTCGCCAACTGCTCAGCTCAGGTGGTGCTAACTCGGCGCGGCTGACCCTTATTACTCCTTACCAGCTCTCGTCAGAGGCACGCAGCAGAAGTACGATCCAGTCCTTGCAGTTACGATACCCTTACACATTTAAAACTCTCCGAGCCTGTTATACATCCTAGGTCCGGCACCAGAACAGCCAACAAAGCTCTCACGTGAGGCATTTTCCCTGCGGCTGGGTTGGTAAATCGCACATTGCAAACTGTGCGGTGGAGCTGGACAGGTCTTTTGGCCTGCTTGGCAGGCACTGCTGCCTTCATTCACTTCCAGAAGCCAGCTGGTATTTCTTCCTCTCATAGGAGCTCTCTTTTGCCTCTAGCTCATTATTATCCCTCATCTTTCTAACCAGCTGCCTGTCCGACTAGCCTCCCCTCTCTCACCACAGAATCTCAAACATCCTTCAGCTCCTTCCCACAGCCCCTTGCATAGTGGCTCACTGCATACGCTATTTCTAACACCGATGCTTTGGCAGCAGCCACCTGACTGAACAAAGGCATTTATCCCCTGGAACGAAATCACGTGGATGGGTGACATCCTAGCCAGGAAAGCCTTCGGCACTTCAACATGCTCACATGAAAATTGGTCCAGGATTACAAGTCATTATTGCTACTGCCATCACACAGTTACAGCGCTGCCTGAGACAGCGCAGACATCTTTCCTTTCTACTCACCAGACGTGGCATTTCCGGGTGCCGTGACAGTTCAATAACCCAGCCTTTCTCCGGGGTTGCGCTGGCTGTCAGGTTTCTTACCATAGTCCAAGCTCCACAGGGAAGCCCTGCATGTTCGCATGGTCCTGCAACAGGGTGCACAGGCCTGTGCCACACTTAGGTTTTCCTCTTGGCCACAAGCCTCTCTTCAGAGTCATCCTCTGAAGAGCAAACTGCAAGCAGCTAATGAGCGCTGCGGCAAGCAATGGCTCTGTGCCAAGGAGAAACAGTCTTTGCCAACAGTCACACCAACGTGGATGCCAACCGAGCACAGTTCTGCGCGGACCAGGCGAGTGGTTCAGAAAATTAACGGCCTTGATGTTTATCTGATCAGCTAACTACAGGGTCTTAACGCAGTCCAGGATCTGTATGAACGGAAAAAAGGTTGTGTCATTTAAGACAGCTACTGGCACAAACACTCATTGGAGCCAGCTGCCTTCGAGTCTGTATGCTTTTGGTGGGAGCCACGTGTTTGCTCCACTTTAAGTTAACTCTTGCCCCACTTGGAAGCTTCCTGCCCTACCTGCTCCCAGAGGGAAGCTGGCCTGGGACCCTGCAAGCAGGTCCTTACAGGTACAAAGGCCCCAACAACTTGCCCCCGAGACACAGGCCTCGGGAGAACACTCTCTGCTCGACCACTATCCCAGCAGCTGAGGAACTCCGCCAGCTCCTGAGCGTCTGTCTGGATCCCTGGAGCCGAGAGACCCCTGCCTCAGCTGCTTGACTGCAGAGAGCGGCTTCCTCCTGTGCCAGGTGGCACGTACGGCTCTTTCCTCATCCCTGTAACTCCTGGAGGCAAAGCAGCCCCTTCCGGCCTACCTGCCTCAGCCCCAGTTCTGTTGTAGCAGACATTATTTTACATTAACAAGCAGAAACAGTCATACGACCTAGGACAAAATCCACAGTACAGGTACTGCATTTACAGCTAAAGCGTTTCTTACACAGACGCAACCACGCACTACACAAAGCCTTTCCAACACAGAAGGCCTAGAACAGCTACACGTTAAGACGAAAGCACAAGGGGCTCTGTAACCCTGCACAAACCTCCCCACGCCTACACACACGCTTTCAGAAATTAGCCGCCAAAAAACGCTGAACTGAGCCATTCGCCAGTCACAAGACAAACCATGTGATAACACTGTACGATACTTGAGACAGGCTGAGAATTTTAAGGCAAAAAATACCCATGCCCCAAGATCTTTCTGATTACAGATCTGCCATTTCATCACATAAAATGTACCTGGCCAAAACACTTTCAAGTGCCCTGAAGCACCACACCATGAAAATGATGATGGAGATCCCTCGATTTGTCAGCTGTCAGGAAAGCAAATGATTCCCGACCAGGGCTTCTCTGACGGGCCCACAGACCACCGGCGGCCACCCCACGGTTACCTTCGTCACTGCGTGGGCCACACGGCTCCACCACAGAGCTGTCCAGGACA
>NW_010524442.1:0-849 GCF_000687285.1 Phaethon lepturus | reverse complement strand
CAGGACGCCGATGAAACTGAAACAAGGATCTAAAACAATTATAAGGTTTTAGCATGTGTAACTGATCAACTGTCAGTTTTGCAAATTTCTTAATATATGGAAAGTTATTGATTACATGATTAGTTTAACTTTAGTATAGACTGCTTTAGTCTAATAACTGTGTGTGTATGTTTACCAGCGTGCTCTCATAGTCCTTAGGCTATATTTACCTCAGTGCTAACGTTGTACCTACATGTAAACAGTTAACCAAGAGGAAAGCAGGCCTCATAAAAATTAAAACAAAGACGAGTTAAAAGCAAGGACTGAGAAATTGATGAGTACAAAGCAGATATATTAACCTTGAGCACATAAACGTCCTAGCAGGAGTGCTCAAACACGGATGATAAGAAGGAACCACTTGGCTGGACAACAGAAGGGGCAAACATCCAAGGAGAAGGAACTATCCTCAGGAGACCTGTGACCATCAAAGGGAAAAAGGAGGAGGGGGCCAACTCCCCAAACGACCACCGACGACCGCCCACGCGGAGTGCAGTTTTGCAATGCCGGCGTTACGTAAACGTGGCAGATAAGCGAGGAGGCGGAGATTTCTCAGGACACGTGTGAATATTCACGTCATTCAGGTATATAAAGGATGAACTTTTGCTTCAGCGCACGCACGTTCGGAGGAGATATTCCCCAGGCGTCCAGCGCGCAATAAAGACGTCTGCTTAATGACACTTTGATGTTATTCAGTTTAAATTTCTTTGATTTTTTTAATCAAAACGTCTCCCGCTGTCAGCGACGCCCTCCCGCTCACTGCTACGCTTAAAACGAAATAAGGGACAAGCCCGCACAGCGGGTGCGGAAGCC
>NW_010524441.1:371-822 GCF_000687285.1 Phaethon lepturus | reverse complement strand
CCCCAGCATCCCCAACGAGGGACCCCCAGCATCCCCAACGAGGGACCCCCAGCACCCCACCTTTGGGCTGCAAAACTCTCAGCACCACCGGGAAGTTGCTCCTGCTCAGCCCCACGCTCCTGGTTAACCCCTCGCACGCGGCCGCCGTCGCGCTCCCTCTGCTTCGGTTGCGCTTCTGCGCCCCCCCCCCAGATTTGGCCCACCTCTCGGGTGGATTTACTGATTTCCCCCCCCCTCCAGCCCTCCGGGAGGCAGGGGGGGAGGCAGGAGGGATGCAGCTTCCCCACGTTTTAAAGGGAAGAGCGATTTCTGCTTTCAACTTCTCTTTTTTAACTTGCAACCCCAATTTCCAGGCTGGATTTTACTCCCCAATGACATCCCAAATCCACCTCAACAGTTTAATAGCTCATTATGGAGAGACACCATTTAACCTCTACCTTTACAATCCTAA
>NW_010524441.1:0-292 GCF_000687285.1 Phaethon lepturus | reverse complement strand
GAAACGCACCCGACAGACGTACCCCCCGCCAGCTCTTATAGCTCAAAACGCTCTTTCCTGATAAGCAGCAGCTCACTGGGACGTGCATTGGAAAAACAGAAGCTTTGAAAGAGATTTTGTGCCCAGAGGAGAGGGGGAAAATAGCAGAAGCTTTAAAAAAATAATTTTTTAAAAATCACATTTACCTCGTGCAATCACCTATAGTTACTGCCAGTGAAACTATACATTCTCACCCGCACCCGGCGAGGGATTTTGGGGCGGCGGCGGGAGAGGAAACGTTCTCGCTGAGCGC
>NW_010524440.1:1253-2346 GCF_000687285.1 Phaethon lepturus | reverse complement strand
TGCCAGAAATTTGCTCGCGCCGGTGCGCAGCGAAGGGTACGTGACTGCGCACAAGCTGCGCTAGCCCTCGGTAGCCAAGCCTGTTCCTTTGGGAACTCTCTTCCAGAGCATCACTTCACCCTGGACGGGAAAAAGATTATCAGCTACAGACCGGGGCCTTGATTTGTTTTCAGTCATTTAAGATTGACTTGATGCATGCGAAAACTCTCTGGTTTGCTTTTTCTTTAAAGTTTTTAAACATCCCAGTGAGACCGAGCAATTACTGTGGGTTTACGGGTTTTTTCAAAGCGCTAAAGGCTGCAGGTGGTTGTACGCGTGCTGGGAACGTGACCTTGGCTCTGACGGTACTGCTCCCTCCTGCCTGAAACCTGTGGGCCACAGGGATATTTTTTCTCCACGTCCCCCATGTGCCTTTAGTCCATCTTCTCTTTTCCTTCCCCTTAACAGCAATAATGGGAAAGCTGAGCAGCCAGAGACATAGTGCAATGCCCATAAACCCTGGGCAAGTGTTTTACGAGCCCTGCGATTCGATGAATAGCAGCCACTGAAAAATTTATTCAATGGTATATACTTCAGAGATTTTTCTGTTTTTGAAGAGTTTTTGAGCTGTGAGAACACCGGGGGGATGCAGTGTTTTTGGTGGAAGCCGCTGTGGCGGCTTGCAAGAGCAGGTGGGGTAACCACAGCCGGCTTGGAAGGAGGAGTTCGGCTTCGGGGTCCATAATCCCACTTGTGGGGAGCTCTGGGACGTGTGGTGGTGCCTGCTAGGGGGGACCCAGCTCTTCCTCCTCGTGCTATAGCAAACATCATCTTTTTAAAACAGTAGCTTTAGCAACTCAAAATTGCAGAAGTGGGAGCTAATTACCAGGGGCTTTTATAAGAGGGTGCTAAAGCCTGCATTTCAGAGGGCTAGTGTATATTTTCAACCTCACCAGAAACACCCTCTCTGAACTCCCCCAGAAATTATTTTCATACTGATGAACACATTATCTTGTTTTCCGATCATGCGTCTGTACCGGGGAACATGTTGCTAAAGAAACAGTAATTATGCTGGAAAACCTGTTAGATAATGGCAGGGGGCCAGCTGTATATC
>NW_010524440.1:0-1071 GCF_000687285.1 Phaethon lepturus | reverse complement strand
GAGGGAGAAATTGCTGTTGTACAGCTGCTCGCTTCACCCACACCCACCCAAACCACGCCGGCAGCAAGGGGAGGATGTGCCCGTGGCACCCACCTCGGGGTGCTCCCCCCTGCCACGGCTGTGCAGCCCCCCAGGGAGCCCTCAGAATGGGTGAAGACACTGGCCATGGCTTGACATGACAACATCATTCTCAGGTCCACGAAAAAATTATCTCAGGATGCAAAAAAGAATGTTTTTTTTAAAAAAAGCAAAGATACGGGTGGCACAATAGTGATATTCCACTTGAATTCTGGCTAGTGCTGTTCAGGTTTGTTGCTAAATTCTTATTAAGCTGAACACTCTTTGGTGGTACTTCTTTTTATTAGTATTTGTTTTTAAAAAAATCCTTTGTGAAAGTTTCTTTTAAAATGTGAATTGCTTCATCCAGGTGTCTGGAACGACAACTCTTCCAAACACATATTTAGACAGCCTTTCGAATGGCATTATTTGCCTGAAAATAACACACAACGTTGGCTAAATAGTGTGTGCTTATTTTAAAGCCTATATTGTTATTTCCACAAACAGACAGCTGCTCTTATCAACGGAACAACTAGACATTTCGTGGCAGCGCCAGAGAAGGATGCTGGCGTGTTGCTGTTCCGTCCCCGCTTCTCACAGCGAGCGGCCGGGGAAGGGGCAGCGCAGGGAGACGGCTGCAACGGCCCCGGCACCTCGGGCGGCAAAGGGCGGTGGGACCGCGGGGCTGTGCGTGCACACCGGGCAAGCCAACGCCTTCTCGTGGTGGGTGAGGTGACGAGGGAGGTGGCAGCACGGACGTTTAATTCGTTTTCATATATGCACCTACCAGCTGACTGCGTGGAGGGATAAGTTGCGTGCTCGTGATTTCTTTCCGGTACGTTTCTATGATTATTGGTTAAATGCATCTTACTTGGGACTTTGGGTGTTTATACGTCAGTCCCTGGCCTTTTAATACGAGCAGTCACTGTGCTGCCCGCTGCTGAGCTGACACGGAAGTTTATTTGGAGTCTCACTGCAAAACTGCGGCCGGTCACAAGCGATGTTCCCCAGGGC
>NW_010524439.1:0-10556 GCF_000687285.1 Phaethon lepturus | reverse complement strand
CCGGCGGCTCAGGGGTTTCCAGAGCCAGAGGTAATTATCTTTGTATTTAATATCCCTAGGGATCTCTCTTTCACCGTTTTCTCTTTGGCATCCTGGCCTTTAATATATCGGTTTGTTGAAATTCGTTCTCTTCATGGCTTCGCCTGGTACAGCTCCACGGCACAGTGAAGCACCGGCCCGCCGCTTGCACGTCTCGCCGCGGGCGGCCCGTGTGCCGTACACCGGAAAACGAAAATCTTGGATGTTCCCGGGAAGAGGCCTGAGCCCTGGACGGGCTGCTGAAAGCACAAACTCACAGGTTCCCAAAATATTTAACTCTGTTAACGGGCTTCTGCTCTCTCCACACCTGCAGAGGTTCTCGTCTGGTAGGAACTTTGCTCTTTTTAATTAACCAGCTGAGAGGACCCATTATCCGGCGCTGTGTGCTGCTGGCACACTGGGGGAGAGGGCTCCCCGGGCAGGGAGCGCCGGCAGCGGTACCCCCGGCCGGCAGCTCTTGCCTTCCTCCCTTGTGCTGGAGCCGCTCTCGCAGCTCTGTGCAGGAGCCCTACGGCAACGGGGGGAAAAAATTCTGAAGAAAACTTCAGCTCTTGCCTTCTGCTTTAACTGGAACAGCTCCTGTAACTTCTGCCATCCAGAGATCAGATGGGTGAAGGGTCACCCAAATGGCGAAAGGGGGATTGTAAGCCTGAGGAATTGTCTCATTTAATGTGCAGCTCCCTACAGTCGAGAGGTCTTAAACTTGGAAATCTTTTCAGCATCTTGACTTTTTTTTCCCCCGCTCCCCCCAGCCTGGTAAAAACAGCACACGGTGTTAAAGCAACGTGGCTGGTTCAGACGCTGCAACTATGGAGCCTGATCGTGTGAATTCAAGACCTTCTCCCTCCGCCCTTTCCTTCCAAAACTCTTCATCATAAATTGTTCATTCGTGTAAAATTGGATGTTCTTGATGCAAGATGCTAAAACACATTCTTCCCGCTGCTGTGTTCGGGTACTTGTATCAAGGTGATCTGATTCAGTGCTGACATGTACCAAGAGACTGCTCTACCAAAGAGGCAGCTCTTGCTTGTTAAAAGACGTCTTGGTCTCCTGCCCCGGAGCGGTGGGATTTTGTCTCTCATGCGAGTTAAGTGCCCAGCCTTTCCTCCATCGATAATACCAAGCAGCTGGACTTAAAACTATCTGTGTGATAAGCTCAGCAAACGGTTTGAAGAGCACACCTTGAAATGGCGAACTCATTGGAGGCGTCTGGATAAACTGGCAAATGCTCTGAAGAAAGGGAGAAGGGCTGGGGCGTAACCTTCTGAGGGCGAACAATTCAGCTAGCTCTAGTCATGCTTTGCAGGGGCATGGCTGCTAGTCATTCAAAATAATCTTTTTCTTCTGTGTAGGAGTGTTTTTCCTTTCTCTGCTAATAAATCAACCTACTGTCTTGTAATCCTCCCAGTCCCAGTAAACAACACTTAATCATTTAATTGGCATGTGGTAGGAAAATGGAGGCATCTTGTTTTAGGCTGGTGAAGCAGAGCTGTCAATCATCTGAGTTATCTACTGTGCACTTTAATCCCCTCATTAGAAAGCTGTTAATCAATTATAAGTTAAACAGCCCAGGATTCTCTTTGAAAGATTAAGATGGTTTTCTTTTGACAGAACAGCCTAATTGCTAACGATTCATTATAGAAACGTTGCTTCCCGAAAACTGGAGTTTTATTATCTTGAAATCTCCAGACACTGCAACTACCCAGTTCCCGGGTCTTGAGTGTAACTAAACGTGACGTGTATCCAGCTTTAATCCTGTGGTTTAGTTCAGTGTTTTTTGTCATAATTATTAGATCTTGCTCATGGAAATGGCTGTCGGTCTGCCCCATCCATGGGGCTGGCTTGCCGGGCACCGGGGGTTAAGCGGTTTCCTCTGGAACCCCTGCTGTGGAAGAAGAGCGATGTAAAAGAAAATGTCCCAAAAACTTGGCACCTGGTTATAAAGCGCCTACAGAAAATGGCAGGAGGAGCTGGCGGTGGTGCAGTATTTCACTTGACAATGACCAGGGATGAATTAGTGTCTTGGTTCGGTCAACTTGGCACCTTCCTATTGCTGCTGTCTCTGCACCAAGAACCGGCCCAAACTGTTGTGCCTCTCCCTTGAATTTATCACGTCTAGGGAAGGTGTGGCTGGAACGAAGACATTCAACACATGCTGTCTTGGATAGCCTCTGCTGTTACCGAAAATGAAATACAAAGAAGTGTGAACATGGATTAAACTAATTTCTTTTATAGATTTAATGGAAAGACCTGGAGTGCAAATGCTGAGAGGAGTTTTCGGTTTTTAGTTGATCTGGATGATCAGCTGAAGGCTTGTAGAGGACGTAGCAGAGCTAATAAAGGACGAAAAGAAGCATGAATGCAGGAACGGGTGGTTGGAAAGGGCTTCTTGGCTAAGAGCCATCAAGGGCAATGGAGTCATGCCCCTTCCTATCCCAGTAGGGCTTGTCTTTTAAACAGCTGCACACAGCTATCTGTTACTCGCTTTGGAGCCATTAAAGGAGATTTATGCTCCCTTGTGCATAAACCTCTGCGTATTTTATCTGCGTATATTTGTCTGTGTATCTCGGTGTTGCAAGCCTCATCGCAAATTGTGCTACAAACCACGGGGACATGTACAATGCCGCTTGCAAGAGGGGAACAGAGATGTCTTGGGACATCAGCACCAAAACAAACTGGCCAAAAAGCCTGGTTAGCTGGCAGCGGGCTTGTGCCCTTGGGAGTGGAGCAAGCTCCTCCTCTGGCATATAAGCCAGCCGTGCTGATCTGCCCGATGGCTTTGTGGCCGTAATGCCCCGTGCCACTGCTGTCCCCTTGGTCTGTGGACCTCACGAGCTTCAAAAGCTGGGGAAAAAAGAAAGAAGAAAAACAGAACCAAGTAAACAAAAAGCTTCAGGCGCACCTCACAGCCCCAGCTTGGTACATCAAAGAACTGAGGCATGTCCTAACTGTTGCCGAAGTAGAAATTGGTTTTGTGAATCACCAGTAAGCAAGTGAAGAGCCTGAGGCTTGTTCTTCCATGGATTTGGTTTCTTGATTAAGGGATGGTGGTGGGAGAGCAGGGAAAGCCCTGGGCCTTCAGCAGAGGGAGAGGGCTGAACAAGTCCTGGTGTGGTGGGTGTCCAAAAGCGTGTGTGGGTGAAGCTCCCAGTAATTTCCAGCCCAAGTGCTGCGTGCCTGTCCTCTGCATCTCGTTCGTAGGAAGAGACTGTTCCTCTAAGGACTTTGGGGATCTGGGAAACACTTGGGATTTTTAATGGTAATAGCTCTCGAAGTCTCACTTGCACTCTCCAGCCCCCGCTTGGAGAAACGATTTTGAGCACCTCTAGTGAGTCCAAAACAGGAGGAAGGGGATGTTTTTCTGTGGATGTGCTTAGGGCCCTAATTCACAGTAATTGGACCCAGATCACTGCGTACATGTTTCCTTTTCCCCACTTTTACTCTGAGAGTGCCCCTCGCTGAGCTTCAGTCATTAATACGGGAATTGGGGCAAAAAGGTGCGGAAATGGCTCTCCAGATCTGCCAACCTGGGAGCACAGAGAACCGCAGGAGGGGGAAGGAGAAAACTGGCAGGGGTGACTATTTGGTCTAGAGACCCCATTTTTAGCGTTCCCTTTCAACGCTTCATGTCCTCGCGGGCTCCTTGTCTGCGGGGCTGCAGGTTAGAGGCGGCGCTTTGGGCGCAGGAGATAGCCCAGCGCCGCTATCGCGATGTGCGCTAATCGTCGTGTGTCGCTGGCTTGGCGTCCTGCCGGCGGTCGTGGTGGTACCTGAGTCCTGTCCTTATTCTGGAAACCCAAGAAGCTGTCACCGTTCAGCTCGCTCGCCCTGCCCGGGCATGGTTTTTTCTTTTTATGGAGTCTGATTGCTGGGCAAAACCATTTCGTTGTGGAGTTGTTCTGAGTTTAAAAATAGCAGGCATCTATTATTAATTACCTTGTTAATTTATAGAAACATTTTTTGAAAGCTACCTGGTTGGAATCTAGTACGGTAGTTGTCCAGGAGGTGGTTTTTAAGGCTCGAAGCTCTTGTCTGCCCACCTTCCTCCATCAGTTTGAGGCCCTTTTGGAAAACACACTTGCGCAGGACTTTAACGGTGGTAAGCGGCAGGGACTTCAATGGTATGGCACCCCAGGCATCACGGGAGGAAAGCAAAGACGTTGCACCTTTGGGTGCTTCTGTCAGATCTTAAAAAGACACCGGGCTAGGGCCACGATACCTCCATGTTTATATATCAGAATAAAAAACCCCCAAACATCTAACAAGCCTCCTGTTGTGCACACAACTCTTCCTTCCACAGCTGTGCACCGATTTTGAAATTGTGCTTTTACCGTGAGTTCCCAGGAGCCTCACGGTCCCTGCTGTAACGGGCCACCGCTCATCAAAAGCCATTTATCTTCCAGAGCTGGGTAACGGCCTTCTGCGTGGCTACTGCTCCTCGCACTCAGGGAAAACCTTGAGCCATTCACATCTCGCTGGTACGTCCAAATTAAATCGTTACTTCTAAGTGAGAATATTTATAATTCTTGCATAATAAAAACAGTGTTAGCAGCCACCCACAGATAAGTGGAAAAAGGCAGTGGTGAATCAGGTTTTCTAAGTATGGATAAATCTGGTAGGTTCTTCCCATGACCAGACGACCAGTCTAGATGTATTTATCTTAAAAAAAAAAAAAAAAAAAAAAAAAAAAATTGCATTTAGATAGTCTAGATTTCATGTGGCAATCAAAAAGCACCTTGTAAAACTGCGTCATGGCCTTAATTTAGAAGGAGAAAGTTTGGATCTGTTTTCAGTTATTTGGACTCCTGCATAATTCCCTCTCTCTCTCTCTCTGTTGTATATTCAGTTATCCTTCCAAGTCCTTGCAAAGATCACAGCACACGGTTTTGAAGAGATGACATCTGTTTAAATCAGCACGCGCTGTTCCCAAAATAATAAACAAAGCTGTCAACCAGATGATGAATTTTGAGACAATGTAGAAATGGCGAAAAGTGGTTGCTGGTTGTGCTCTACAGCCTGTCACTAGATACGTCCTATGAACTTAGGAGTTGATTTGCATCATTGACCACACTTCTCAGGTGCTTGTGCCCTTTCAGAGCTGCTTTTTTCTTTCAACAAAGATATGAAGGCATCTGGTGCACACTGTGTGCAGCAGAAGTGAAGAGCTGAGAGTTTTTAGGGTCTGTTTTTTCTTCTCGTGTCGCTTCTCTTTAGCAAAAGCGTGTTAGAATCAAGGGCTGTTTTTACACTTTTTTTTTTTTTGGCTGGTCCACCTTAATTCTGCAGAGTTGACCACAAATTGAGTGCGTAGGGTCAGGACTTCATCCTCATGTGCTACAGGCTGACACTTAGGCAGCAGTCTGGCTTTAATCTGGGCCCACGTGTGGTTTGCCTAGTGCAAGGCTTAAGCCAGAGAAGGTTTGAGCTGGGCAAGGTTTGAGTCCAGCCCAGAAACTCCCCCGTGACCTCAAGACAATGATGCGGACAGCACATGAGCTTTATTCTCCACAACAGAAGCGTCCGTATCCCACCTATTTCTGCATAGCATCAATTTATGGCCCATCACTCTACAAAATTGTTCTTCCTGTGCTGGTCCTAAAGCCTGTCACTGCTAAAAGAGCAGGCTACCAAAATAGAACGTACTGTGAAAGCCTTCATGGACAGTGGGCAATGGAAGCACTGGCGGTCTGAGTGTGACCTGCACTGAAGTTGCTCTATTTAAACAGAGTGCTTGGCCGTCCAGGCAACCAGCTTGCTGACACTTCAGTTGACATCTGAGGGCTCAGGTGCCTGATGGCTACCGTGCAGAATGCCCTTTCCTCATTATTCAAGGTACAATTGTTGTGCGTAGTTGCAGCGTTGGTGGCCATCATCTGTGTCCTCATCCTTTTGCTGTAAAACGTCGAGCTAGAATATCAAGCCAGACTCAAAGGAAAAAAAGAAAAAAAAAAAATTGGTATCCCCTAATATTTAACCTTTCTCAGGTTGCTTGCCAGCCTGCGGTAGTTGCTGCCTTGTGACCGTAAAGCATATTTGCGCGTTGGTCGGCACCGGGGCTGTGCTGGCAGCTCCTCGCTGCCCAGCACCTTCCCTTGCCCTGGCTGCACCGCCTTTCTGTCCACCCTCTCTCAAAAATTCAGCTGCTGCGCAAAAGCCACGGTAAGGGTGGCTTAACTAACTGCCGTAACCTTCGAGGGTTCCTGACGCTTCTGTGTTGAGGATCAATGGATTTGAACCTCAAGGACGGTCAGATATGGAAACACATGGCCTTCCACACCTTCGTGCTTTCTTATGAGGTTACACCTCCGTCCATCAAAAACTCAGATGGCGATGCTGACCCGAAGGGCTGTCGTCCTGCGAATGCCGCCCGGGCAGAGGCGTCAGCCCTGGGGCCCTCTGCGGGTTGGGAGATGTGGGTTTTCCTTCCACCCTCATTAGAGACGTCAGGCTGGGCAGGAGCGAAGGGGATATATTACGATGGCTGGTTTAATGGCCACGTCGTGAGTTGTGGAGGGAGGGAATAAGGGATTGTGGTTTCCCAAGGAGACTTTGAAAAGCTGCTCAATTAGCGAAGAGGTTTTCTAAAGACATTTCTTTCTGGAGCCAAAGGTGAGAGATTTAATTGGGGGCTGCGCAGCAGACGTGTCCGCATGGCATGACGACAGCCAGCGAAGGGTGCTACGGAACATCTGCTGGAGCCGTTACCTGCTCGCGATCCCTATTGGGATGAGTGAGCCTTATTGGTAGCGCCTTGGGAGTGGTGGTTCTCACGCTGGCTCTTCTGGAGCGTGGAGGTGGCTGGATGCTGCCAGCCGGCCCGGGGAACTGTGGCTGTAGCCGTGCTGAAGGCCGTTTCGGTTGCAACGTTACCGCCCTCCATTTTGCTTGCTGGCCGTGATGGCGTGCTCCGGGTTTGGGAGAGGAGGGTATCCACAGGAAGGTCTTACCTGCATGGAAATGGCAGCACGAGGCAAAGGGAAGGCTTCGGCTGTACTGGCAAGCCAGAGCACTGGTGGTCGTTGAGGGCTTAACACCTGCAGCCCTTTTCGATCTGTCTCATTAGTATCTCATGCTGCATCTGGGAAGCTTTTCAAAGCAGATCTAGCAAATCAATATTCCTTCTGCTAAATTCTTTGTGTTGGTTTTTTGGCAGAGACGAAATTTTGAAGTGCTTGGGAAGGACTTTTGCGACTTGGTTGGCTGTAGTAGTCCGGCAGATTAAACGGGTGCAGCTGACTGCGGGCTTTGGGGACGTGGCTGACATGTAGCCGTGACCATGGGTGCAGGGACAAGGTCCCAGGGTGAGGGGGACCTCAAAATTTGCATTTTGAGAGTCGGGAGTTGAAGCCTACAAGGCGTGGGGCTTCGACCGCCTCGTGTAACCCTCTCCTTCGGCGGGCAACGCGCTCGTCCCTCACGCAGGACCGCCCAAGAGCTTACTCCTTTCTCGTGCATCAAACCTCTGGTTTGAGGCTCCTAAATCCGTGTGATACCTAGTTTCACTGCTTGGTATTAGTCTGAAGGATCTTAGCTGCTCCTCCCTGCTCTGCATCTGACGTCCCCCCTTAACATGGGGACGTCACACAGGGCAGCGGGGACCTCGCTGGGCGCCGGAGCCGACAGTGCACGCTGCATCTGCCTGCCCCGAAATTTTCCTTGCAAAACCCCGTTGCCATAACTGAGCTTAAAAAAGGCTTGGTTTTGTCCCGCTCCCGTGGTGGGAGGGTGCCGCTGCCGCAAGCGTTTCCCAAGCGGCATTCGGTGGTTGCGAGCCGGTTTTACGCACAGCTTTCGGGGAATTTCCCCTGGAGGCACTTAGACGCGATGCTGCCTTTGGTGGAGAGACGTTCCAGCCTGGGTGTTCTACCTTGTTTTTAACCGGATGGGTGATGCGGTTCGCGTGCTCCCGGTGTGTCACGAACGAGCGACGAGGCGCAGCGCGGCGACGGCAATACGCGCCCGGGTGGCGGTGACGGGCACCTCGGAACTCCTTAAAATGCCTTTGCCGCTGCCACGGGCGTCTCGTGTGACCTCCAGCTTGCGTTATTTCTCTGCCACCCCGCCTAAATCTCGCTTAGCGGCTTCCAATGCTACTCCTCTCTCTCGGTAGCAGGGCTTCCCTCTGTTTGCCTGGGAAGCGCGGGCCCTCGGCGGGAGGAAAATCACTGCTTTTGCCTCCTGCCCCGGTGCCCGCGTGACGTGGGAGCAAGGGGCAGCACCTGGCTCTGGCACTGCTTCTAATTAGGTATGTAAGCGTAAAGGTTATAAAATTATAAAGGTATTTAAGGGATCTTCTGCAGATCAGCTGCATTTATTGAAGAGGGTTTATTATAGCTGTTGAAATAAGGCAAAAACCGAATCCGGAACAAATACACCGCTGCAAGTAAGCCTTGTAATTCGCTAGCAATTTTTGCCAGACAATTGTGAGAAAACATGTTTTGGCAGGCTGTGTTCAGGCAGTTGGCCAGGAACAGCTATAAATCATGTGTATCTGTTTCTTCCTACTATATTTCTCGCTCTTTTAAAATCCACGGGTTACCAGACAATATATACTGGAGGGACGGGGATCATTATCTTACTGACTTGCAGCGGGGAAAGAAATGTCTGATGCTAAAACAACGATACATCCAGATCTGTAACTCCCAGCAAGGACAAGCTGGGGGAGAGGAATAGCTAATTTTTTTTTTTCCTGGGAGGATGCGTTGGTAAAGAGTGAAAACGGATGTTCGTGGGTGTGAGACACAGGCGCCCGCGTGCCTTCGGTCTTGTGCTCGGTTGTCCGCACCGTGGGAAGGCAGCGTGTCGCTCTGGAGAAAGCCTGCAGTGCTTTCAGAAAGTTTTGCGGGTGGAAATCGCTGGCAATTACTTTTAGAGTGGAAATTTCTCTTCTGTGACCCTGCTGCAGCCTCAGTGCAGAGGGGAAAACCGGTCTGTGTTTTGGCCGAGTCCCAGCGGACGATTGACTCCAGGAGCCCGCGTATCCTTTCGGCGCGTGGTGGCTTGGTCACGTATTGCCCTGCTGCGCCGGCACAAAAGCAGGGGTTTGCGCCTGGTCCGCTAGTAAAACTAAGTACGCTGAGACTTATTTTCCTTTTCAAAGGACTTTCTGCTCATCGTGGAGATGCTACTTTTCTTTAAGTAGAGCTCTTAACTCTACTTAAACAGCAGAGTTTAGAGCTTGCAAAAGGAATTTCTAAGCTGGAAACTAGAGGGGAAAATGGTTTTGTGGCATTTAGCTGGAAGGAGAGTTGACTGCAAAGAAGTTACAAAAGCGGGACCGTACATAGTCGGGAATATTAAAACCACGTACCACACGAGCAGTGTCAGCGGATGAGGTGACAAATGCTGAGATCCCAGGCAGATGAGGGGGACAGCAGAAGCAAGCGGTGGGCGATGCTCTTGCAAAGCACCATCTGCAAATGTGGCTCCAGCAGGACACAGGCAACTTAAAACTTTTCCAAACCAGCTGCTGGGTTCTGAAGGAGGAGCCTGACGTTTTAAGGGTCAGCAGCCGGGGAGCGGGTGGCCCCTGCTCAGCCCCAGAGACCGCGCTTACCGGCCCGGCGCGTCCTTCGCCTCAGGGTGGGGTGTTGCCTAACCGCCTGGGGAGACAATTTCCGTCCAGGTTTCCTAAAAAGACAGATTTGCAATACCCAAAGGAGGGAGGATACCCGGTATTTTTCCCATTTCTCCTCCCTCTAGGAGAGCTAATAAAGGGAAAGCGGGTGAAGAGAGACCTCATGGGAGTTTGAGGGTGGCTTTGGGTAGAGGTGGTGGAAGCAGAAGGTGTCTGTTGGCGGGGGGGACCTCTCTGCAGACCAAGGCAGCAGTTAACAGCAGAGCTACACCCCGCCGGCGTCCCGCGGTGGCACCTCGGCGTGTCCCTGCCCCATCCCGCTGGGGCGAGCCCCCCACAGCCGCAGCCTCCCGTGGCCGAAGGCTCGGGCTCTTCAGCACAAAACCCGGCTGGGGGCTGGCTACAGCCAGAGGAAAGATTAGCTGGGTGAACAGATCTGCCCTTTTTTAAATACCAAGCACCTTAAAGCTGTGGGTCGCTGGAGCCCCTCGCTTCCTTCCTGCGTGCTTTTTCCGAGAGTCCCGCACTGACCTGGGCAAACGTGTTGACCGAGCGAGCGACCGAATAACCACGGCAACATAAAAGAAAGCAGTTTTCTTACATTAAGTCGCTACAGAACAGCACTGGGCCGTTGCAGTATAGCACAAGGAGGGCTTTTTTCCCTTCTACCTCCTGTTTTCTACAATTTTGCTGTTCAAGTTTTAAGCCCGCAGCATGTATTTCTTTGCTGTGATACCTGGATGTTGGGACGGCTAAACCTTTGAATTATCGGCACGCTGAGCATTTTCATCCTTTTATAAAATGAGAGGACTAAGCCTTTCCCACAGCACTGCTGTGGTGGCACTCGGCGCAGACCCGTCCGGGCTGGCCTTGCGGAAGGAGCGGGCGGTTCCACGGCACAGACGTCCCGCGGGACTTCGGCGGGCGGGAAGCCACGAGG
>NW_010524438.1:1012-9689 GCF_000687285.1 Phaethon lepturus | reverse complement strand
GGGCGGGGGGGGGGCTGTCACAGGACGTCTCTTAAACCACTGGATGTGGGGCACTCTGTTAACATCCCAAAAACTGATGATTAATTCAGTGTAAAATTACTTGGAGCAAGGGAGGTTGCTACCCGCGTTGAAATCAAGCTAGGGAAGAAAAGCAGCAGCAGTCTCAGAGCTGAGAATCAGTTACACATAGTAACCAGAAAATAACCTGTCAGGAACTGGGATGGAGATGTATAGAGTGGCCTATGTAACGTTTCTCTTTGGTGTAGTGGTGTTCTCCTGAACCTAGGGACTTCACTGAATATCGGTAAGTTTTGAATACACTGGTTTTTTGGCACTTTTATTGTTGCCCTGTAGTAGTAGATTTTGTAGTTAGCCACTCTTCTCACACAAGCAGGAAGACTTGAGGAGATCAGTATCATAACCACAGAGAAATAAGATTTCTTTTCTCATCCAAACCACTTGTATCAAGGGTCCTAAGCTGAAAAGCTACTCTACAGTTGTTACAGTATTTCTGCATTATGCTGCATCTTTCTTTCTAAGTGTTGTTTCCCTTCATCTGTTTAAACTACTCCGTTTCCATCTTTTCTGCATCCCTTCTGCATCATTTTTCTACTGTAGTAGCAAGCCAAACTTTTTTTTTTTTACCTGAGGTATCAAAATTCCCATAGAATCTTCCTTTGTTTTGGTGAAAACATGGAAGATTGTAAATGACGAGAGGCAGCTAAACCTATCACTTTCAGAAAGTTTTGATTCAACCAATAACAAAACTATTCTTGCTATGTAGAACTATTTTTGGTATAAGTATTTGACAGGTGTAATATGCCATTTTTATGGTTCAACATGTGAGAAATACAGTTTTTTGTACTGCTAGGCCTGTCTTGTTTGTGTAATTCTTTCTGTGGAAAGAGTTTCATCCTTCTGGCAGTTGTGGTTAGAGCAGATCAGGCCTTCAGAGGTCTCCTTTGTTTTTTTGCAGAAACTTGCTTATCTCTACAAAGCTGAAGTAACAAATTCTTTGTGAGAATATGGAGAAGCTGTTTTGACATCTTGGAGTGGGATCTGTAGAAGTTTGGAAGCCAGCCTTTCTTGAAACATTCAAGCTTGCCACAGATATAAATGTCTTTATGTGATGTGTTTGACAAGGTTTGATTTAGAAAGGCGCTTGGAGGTTAATGAATGTGAAGGCTATCTGTTCTGGGGTTGTGCAGGAGAGAGTTGTAACACATGGCAGATGTCAGTTTGTAGTAGTGTTTGCCAGTTTAAAAAAATACTGCCTTTCTGTCTTGAAAGAAAGACAGTGATGTTTACCAGACAGGTTTTTCTAGATTTTTAAGGCTGTTCTGACAATTCTGTTGAAGGATGGTAATGGTTTATTTTGCAGTTTGTACTCTATGACTGCTAAAGAGTTGAAAGATGCCCTGTGATACTGCAGTGTTTGGGCCTAAAACTCAATTTTAGCAGATGTCATATGTGCTGAAAAGTCACATTTCTGCTGGTGAGATATTGGGGAAAAAGAAGTTTTTCGAGCAAAGAATTTGGTAAAGGAAAAGTTAAGGTACTTGCACTGAAAAGTTATTTCACTTTAAGTTTGGTAATTCTAAATGATTGGAAATATTTTGCTTAACTAACTATATAAGAAAGCAAGCATGGGGAAATCAGCCAAGCAATTAGTTTGAAAACTGTAACAGTTGTGCTTTAAGACTAGAAATCTCATTCATCAACAACCTAAATGGCATGTCTTTGCTCGCTGCAAAGCTGGCTTCTGAACAGAATCCTGGTTCACATGGCAGGGTACAACTCTTTAAGTTTTTAGTCCCCTGTGCTAAGCTACTGTAATATGGAGGGTCAGATTGAAATCCTACTTTAGGCACAAACATTTAGGTGGCACAGTTCTTGGAAAAGAATTCAGTTCCCCGGGAGAAGATTTAGGTACCCACAGTTAGTTGGCTAGCCTAGCTGTATAGCATTTCAAGAAATGTAAATGCCCATGTAAGTAACACTGCCAAGAGTTGTTCCCAGTAGGAAATGCCAGTAAGGTGGGTATTTCAGGATTCCTGTTGCTTGAGAGTGTGGGTGTCTCACTGGTAAGATTTTGCACATTAGGTACCTGCCTTCTGCTTGGAATCCAGAGCACTGAGCCCCATCCTATGAAAAGAAACTGTGTGGCCACCTTTAAAGAAAACTAGTGGTGTATGCGTAAAGTGAAATTGGATTATGGTAGCCTAATGGTTAGAACATTGAATGGAACAGGACAAATATTGTTTCTGTTCCTTCCTCTCAGTGTTTTCAAGCCCCTGTTTTCTGTTGATCAGAAAAACATCCTAACCACCAACCTGAAAAAAGTGTGGGTAAAAGCACTCGTACATATATTTTACTGCTGAAGGTGGAGTGCAGTATGTTTTTGCACAAGAAGCACATTTGGAGCACTCTGGTGGATTGACCCTTGGTGGCCCAGCTGGCCACCAGATGCATGCCAAACCACTCTATCAATTCTGTTCCATCAACAGAGCAGGGGGAGAAAATATGACAAAAAGCTTGTTGGTCAAGATAACAACAAGGAGATCACTCATCAACTACTACCACGGGCAAAACAGACTTGATTTGGGGAAGTTAATTTAATTTATTGCCAATTGAACAGAGTAGGATAATGAGAAATAAGAAAAAACATCTACAAATACCTTTTCCCCACCTCTCCTTTTTTCCCAGGCTCAAATTCACTCCTAGCTCTTCTACCTCATCCCCCCAAGCTGCACAGGGGGATGGGGAATGGGGATTGTGGTCAGTTCATAATGGTTTGTCTCTGCTGTTCCTTCCTCCCTCATGCTCTTCCCCTTCTCCTGCGTGGGGTCCCTCCCACGGGAGATCATCCTTCATGAACTGCTCCGATGTGGATCCTTCCCATGGGCTGCAGTTCTTGGGATGGGGTGGCATAGCATAGCATAGCATAGCATAGGACTGTTTCAGTTGGAAGGGACCTACAACGACCACCTAGTCCAACCGCCTGACCTCTTCAAGGCTGACACAAGTTAAAGCATGTTATTAAGGGCATTGTCCAAATGCCTCTTAAACACTGATAGGCTTGGGGCATTGACCACCTCTCTAGGAAGCCTGTTCCAGTGTTTGACCACTCTGTCAGTAAAGAAATGTTCCCTAATGCCAAATCTGAACCTCCCCTGGTGCAGTTTTGAGCCATTCTCATGTGTCCTGTCACTGGATACCAGGCAGAAGAGATCATCACCTCCCTCCCCACTACCCAGGTCACAAGAATGGGAATCTTGTATGATATCACTATAAGCAGTTCTTCATTAACCCCTCCAGTGTGGTTCCTTTCCGTAAGGTACAGACCTTCAGGAGCAGACTGCTCCAGCATGGTTCCCATGGAGTCATAGGTCCTGCCAGCAATCCGGCTCCTGTACAGCCTTCTCATAAGGGCCGCAGCTCCTACCAGGAACTCCTGCGCAGACTCTCCACAGGCTGCAGCTTCCTTCAGGGCACATCCAGCTGCTCTGGTGTGAGGTTCTCCATGGGCTGCAGGGTGGATATCTGCTCCATTGCGGACCTCCATGGACTGCAGCGGCACAACCTACTTCACCATGATCTTCTCCATGAGCTGCAGGGGAATCTCTGATGCCTGGAGCACCTTCTCCCCCTCTTTCTTCACAGACCTTGGTGTCTGCAGAGTTGTTTCTCTCACATTTTCTCACTCCTGTCTCCCAGCTGCTGTGCAGGTTTTTACCCTTTCTTAAATACATTATTACAGAGGCACCACCAGTGTTGCTGATGGGCTCAGCTTTGGGCAGCAGCAGGTCTGTCTTAGACCCAGCTGAAACTGGCTCTGTCCTACATGGGGGCATCTTCTGGTGCCTTCTCAGAGAAGCCACCCCTGCAGCACCCCCACTACCAAAGCCTTGCCACATAAACCCAATACAAGCACTTACCTGGCAAGGAAGACTCATGGCTTCTCTTCATTGTTCAGAATGTTTCTTCAGGTCCCAGTAGAGTGAAGCTGCAAGGTGAGTAGTCTGTTTTGGAATGGGAGCTACTATGATTTTTCTGGTGGAGTAATGCATAAAGTACCATATAATAATGCTTTTGGAACACTATGCAAAATATTTGCAGTGTTCCTGCAAACAGAAGGAATTTAATCATGGTCACAGTTGTTATTTAACATTAGATTATGGCTCTTCATCTGACAGTCTGAGAGCTGTGCTTGGCTTGTAGGCAGAACTGGGTGGCTGGCTAAAAGCAGCAAATACAGGCTGCCCTTCATCTTCTCTTTTGAGACATTCTTGTGTCATCACCTCCTGACAGATTTTGGAGACTGCCCTACCCCATTGCCTGTAATGGAGGAGATGTGGACTAGCAGGTAGAGCTTGTAGTGGTGACACATTGGACTGGGGGTCTAGATGGGACAAAAAGGTGCAGGGTTCTTTGTGTGGGGAGAGGAAGGTAGTAAAGGTGTGAGTGTCACTGTGGTGGAGTACAGTGGAGCAAGTCATGGTGGAGTTCTGGGAGGAGTGATTGGGTTGCAGCCCCCTGGCTGGAGCTGTCAAAAGTCAGCTGCTTTTGAATGGAGTAGAGAGCGAGAGAAGGGTTGTTTGTATTTTATTGAATCCGTGTGTGGGTGCCTACCACTTTTTGCCCATGCCACACTGCCTGCCAGCGAGGAGGGAAATGTTCTCTGCCCTGCCGCCTTCTGATACTTTGCAGATTACCTATCTTGACTTGGGTGGGGAAAGCAGACCAAGGCTGGTTTCCTTTGAAAATACTTACAGAATGCAAAAGAAACTTTGGAAAGGCTTATATTAATGTGTAGGTTAGTTATGATGGCCACTACTTATGGCCATCATACTTATGATTTCCACTACTTAATTAATGACTCAATATCCAGATGGGGATTGGTGACGAGTGATGTCCCCCAGGGGTCTGTACTGGGACCAGTACTCTTTAATGTCTTCATCAATGACATAGACAGTGGGATTGAGTGCACCCTCAGCACGTTTGTGGACAACACCAAGCTGGGTGGTGCGGTTGACACACCTGAGGGACAGGATGCCATCCAGAGGGACCTGGACAAGCTCGAGGTCTGGGCCTGTGTGAACCTCACAAGGTTCAACAAGGCCAAGTGTAGGGTCCGGCACCTGGGTCAGGGCAATCTGTAGTATCAATACAGGCTGGAGGATGAAGGGATTGAGAGCAGCCCTGCCAAGAAGGACTTGGAGGCATTGGTGGATGAAAAGCTGGCCATGAGCCGGCAATGTGTACTTGCAGCCCAGAAAGCCAGCCATATCCTGGGCTGCAATAGAAGAAGAGTGGCCAGCAGGTTGAGGGAGGCTGTTCTGCCCCTTTACTTTGCTCTGATGAGTCCCCACCTGCAGTACTGCATCCAGCTCCGGAGCCCTCAGCACAGGAAGGACATGGACCTGTTGGAGTGGATCCAGAGGAGGACCTCAAAAATGGTCAGAGGGATGGAACACCTCCCCTATGAGGACAGACTGAGAGTGTTGGGGGTGTTCAGCCTGGAAAAGAGAAGATTCTGGGGAGACCTCAATGCAGCCTTCTAGTACTTAAAGGGGGCTGACTTACAGGAAAGATGGGGACAGACTTTTTAGCAGGGCCTGTAGTGATACGACAAGGTGTAATGGTTTTAAACTAAGAGACGGTAGATTTAGACTAGATGTAAGGAAGAAATTTTTCACAGCAAGAGGGTGGTGAAACCCTGGCACAGGTTACCCAGCGAGGTGGTAGATGCGCCATTTCTGGACATGTTCAAGGTCAGGTCAGACAGGGCCCTGAGGAACCTGATCTATTTAAAGATGTCACGGCTTATTGCAGGGGCGTTGGACTAGATGACCTTTAAAAGTCCCTTCCAACCCAAACTATTCTGTAATTCTATGATGGGAGGAGAGGTCAGCATATGATGAAATCTAGAGTTTGATGTTGGTTTAATGCAGGATTGTAACAGGTCACTTAGTTCCTATAGCACTGTAGTGTAGCCTTTATAATTCCTTCTTTTTACTTTGCTACCTGTTGTAGCTTATTTCTTGATTGTTCTGTTGTACGTCCGCACAATTCCTTGCCTTGTGTTATTGAGCAGAGCTGAGTTACTGAACATGGTGATAAGCTTCTGAAGGCTGTACTTGAGGTTTGTATTTGATGAGGAAAACTAAAGGCTTTTCTCAGTTTCATGTTTCTTAATCAGCCTGTTATACCACTGGATGTTATAAATTCCAGTAATTATTGGAAACCTTCATATTGCTTTATATTTTCTGTGATTATTGTTTCATTTCATTTGGTTTCGCATTTTTTTCTTGTGCAATATTCTTTCTGGTTGAGGGATATTGGGATAGAGCTGCTCGACATGTTTTTTTAGATTTAGTTTATCTCAGTAGTGGCCTAACATCTGCTACTCACCTCACAAGATGTGTGGTAGAACAGAACAATGTCTGTGTGTAAATATTAATGCTTTATATTACTGACTACATGACACAGTAGACGTTGAATATTTAAGTAAATTGGAGAGTAGAGGTATCTTTTGCTGTGTAAGGTACGGCAATAAACAAGTCATGTGTGGTTTGCTTACAGTGTTGTCTTCAGCAGCTTCTGTGTCTTGACATCCTTTCCCTCTTTTTCTGCCTTCTGCCTGTCTTGTCTTCCTGGCCATCTGTCAGATCTGAGGAAATGCTATTCTTGAGCATGGGCCTTGTTAGTATAGAATCATAGAATCGTGGTATACAATCATAGAATCATTAGGTCCCTTAGGACCTCTAAGATCATCAAGCCCAACCGTCAACCCAATCACCATGTCCACTAAACTGTGTCCCAAAGTGCCACATCTACATGTTTTTTGAACACCTCCAGTGATGGTGACTCCACCACTTCCCTGGGCAGCCTGTTCCAATGCTTGACCACTCTCTCAGTAAAGAAATTTTTCCTAATATCCAGACTAAACCTCCTGTGGTGCACCTTGAAGCCATTTTCTCTCGTCCTATCACTAGTTACTTGGGAAAAGAGACCAACACCCACCTCACTACAACCCCCGTTCGGGTAGTTTGTAGAGTGAGAAGGTCTCCCCTCAGCCTCCTCTTCTCCAGACTAAACAATCCCCGTTCCCTCAGCCACTCCATACAAGACTTGTGCTCCAGACCCCTCACCAGCTTTGTTGCCCTTCTGTGGACATGCTCTAGCACCTCAATGTCCTTCTTGTAGTGAGGGGCCCAAAACTGAACACAGGAGTTCAGTTTTCGAGGTGCAGCCTCACCAGTGGAGTACAGGGGTATGATCACTTCCCTGCTCTTGCTGGCCACACTGTTTCTGATACGGGTCAGGATCTGTTGGCCTTCTTGGCCACCTGGGCACACTGCTGGCTCATGTTCAGTCAGCTGTCAGCCAGGACCCTGTTGTGGTTTAGCCCCAACTGGCAACTAAGCACCACGCAGCCGCTCGTCCACTCCCCCACGGTGGGTCCGGGGAGAGAATAGGAAGTGTAAAAGTGAGGAAAGTCATGGTTTGAGATAAAGACAGTTTAATATGTAAAGCAAAAGCCGCGCACGCAAGCAAAGCAAAACGAGGAATTCATTCACCATTCCCCATGGGCAGGCAGGAGTTCAGCCATCTCCAGGGAAGCAGGGCTGCATCATGCATGATGGTTTCTTGGGAAGACAGACACCGTAACTCTGAACATCCCTCCACCCCTTCCTTCTTCTTCATCCAAACTTTATAGACTGAGCATGATGTCACATGGTATGGAATGTCTCTTTGGTCAGCCTAGGTCAGCTGTCCCCTCCCAGCCTCCTGTGTACACCCAGCCTTCTCACTGACAGGCCCCTATGAGAAGCTGGACTGTCCTTGGCTGCTTAGCAACAACTCAAAATATCAGCATGTTATGAACATTTTCTCATCCCAAATCCAAAACATAGCCTCACACTAGCTTCTGTGAAGAAAATTAACTCTGTCCTGGCTGAAATCAGGATAGTATCCACCCCTTATTCCATACGATTTACATGATGCTCAGGTACCACACTATCCAATACAATGACAGTGACCACCACCCCCCTTCCCATCCTTTGATATAATACAAAGGTTATCGTCCCCTTAGTCCATAGACCATCCCTGCAAAATGTCTGTGAAATGTCCACAAATGTCCATGAAATGTCTATTGAGTTCATTTAGTCCATGACTTTGGGCTCCATCTCTTATGGTGATCACTCAGGACAGGAGAGGTGGTGTGTTGCGTGGACTTACTGGGCACCAAAGCCTGCTAAGGGCAGGTCACTGCTGCACTTGCACTGCTTCTTGTAAGGCTTGTCCTCCACTGGTTCAGGTGGTTCCTGATACAGTAATTCTTAGAGCATGTAACTCAAATCCTGGGTTACAAGAATTTAAAGGATTTCCATTACAGTTTCCACCCTTGGGCCCTTTGGACTGGACCATAGGGTTTAACATTGCAGTGAACTCCTCCCCTTGCCCCTGCTCCAGCTTGGACTTACCCACAGACTACAGTCCCTTCTATGAGCCACAGTCTCTCCAGGGGTATGTCTGCTGCAGCATAGACTTATCCGCAGTTGCAGTCACTTCAAGGTGCACTTGCTCCAAAATGGCCTCCTCCTCCATGGGCCACAATGCCTCCAGAGATATATCTGCTCCATCATGGCCTCATCCACAGCCCCAGTCTCTT
>NW_010524438.1:464-977 GCF_000687285.1 Phaethon lepturus | reverse complement strand
ACCTGCCATGGCAAGGGCTTCTCCATGGCCACACACTTTGAGGTGCTCCAGCATGACCTCATGCACAACCACTGATGCTTCAAGGTGTAACTGCTGCAACATGGATTTATCCACAGCCACAGATGCTTCGAGGTGTACCAGCATGGGCTTAACCTGCTGGTCCTTTTCTACTGGGCAGCTTTCCAGGCACTCTTCCCCAAGCCTGTATCATTGCATGGGGTTATGGTGACCAAAGTGCAGGACCTGGCACTTGGCCTTATTAAACCTCATAAAATTGACCTTGGCCCATTGATCCATCCTGTTTCCCTCTGCAGAGCCTTCCTAACCCTCAAGTAGATGAACACTCCCGGCCAGTTTGGTTCTGTCTGCAAACTTAACTGAGGGAGCACTCAGTCCCCTCATCCAGGTCATTGATAAAGATATTAAACAAGACCAGGCCCAAAACTGAGCCCTGGGGAACACCGCTTGTGACCAGCCACCAATTGTATTTAGCTCTGTTCACCACAACTCTGG
>NW_010524438.1:0-212 GCF_000687285.1 Phaethon lepturus | reverse complement strand
TGTCGCCCTCACAGTAAAGAAGTTTTTCCTCATGTGGAGGTGGAACTTCCTGTGCTGCAGTTAGTGCCCATTGCCCATCATCCTATCACAAAAGAGACTGGCTCCATCCCGCTGGCAGCCACCCTTCAGATATTTATAGACATTGATAAGGTCCCCTCTCAGCCTTCTCTTCCCAGACTAAGTCTCTCAGCCTTTCCTCATGAGAGATGTTC
>NW_010524437.1:0-696 GCF_000687285.1 Phaethon lepturus | reverse complement strand
AGGTCCCTTCCAATCCCTACCATTCTGTGATCTGCATCTTCAAAAATGGTCCCAACTCAATGCTGCAGTGTAAATCCAGACAGCTGAAAAGCCAGGTTGTTGGATAATCTTCTCCTGAATGGATTGTAACCATTTAGACTAGGCAAAGTCAGTAACCAAAGTAAACAGACACCCCTAAATACAAGCAAACCGGGACTTGGTAGCCCAACCTACTGACAAATACTTTTCAGAATAACAGAATTACTGAGGCTGGAAGAGACCTCTGGAGACCACCTAGTCCAGACCCCCACCCTCCCAAAACAGGATCAATTAGAGCAAGTTACTCAGGGCCATGTCCAGTCAGGTTTTTAATATCTCCAAGGATGGAGACTCCACAATCTCTCTGGGCAACTGACTCCAGTGTGCCCAGAAAACACAGAATTTAAACATTAGAAAAATTACCTTTTATTTCCCATATATGCCCATTGCCTCTTGCCCTGTCACTGGCCATCACTGAGAAGAGTTTTGCTCCATCTTCTTCACACACTCCCATCAGGTACTCAATACGCACGGATAAGATACCCCCTCAGCCTTCTCTTTTCCAGACTAAACAATCCCAGACCTCTCAGCCTCTCCTTGTATGATGAATACGTATAAAACCCAAAGTATTTCACACAGAATCACCTAGAATCACCAAGGTTGGAAAGGACCTTCAAG
>NW_010524436.1:0-1081 GCF_000687285.1 Phaethon lepturus | reverse complement strand
CCCGTGCCGTGCTATGCCACCCATGCTGTGCCGTGCCTGCCGTGCCCGCCGCGGGCGAACGCGCGCTCTGCTCTGCTCTCTCACTCTCCCCCAGGCCAGTAGCTTCCAAACCCTCCTGCGGCAGCAGGCCCGGCTGGAGGGCCCGGTCCTGGCTAGAAGGGTCACCTTGCTGGAAGCCATCATCTGGCCAGGTAACCGCGGCGCCTTCCCTCCTCCCCTCCCCGCATGAGCTGGGCGCGCCGCGGCCCCCCCAGGAGCGGGCATGGAGCGTGGGGGGCTGGAGCCCCTGGGAGCCGGTCTCTGGAGCCCCCCAGGGCCAAGGGAGCCCATGGAGACCCTCTTGGATTGAGAGAGACCACCATGGAGACCCTCTTGGACCAAGGGAAACCCTGGAGCTCCCCAAGGTTCAAGGGAGACCATGGAGCCCTTCTCGAACCAAGGGAGACCATGGAGCCCTTCTTGGACCAAGGGAGCCCCCAAAGCCCCCCAGGGCCAAGGGAGACCATGGAGACCCTCTTGGACTGAGAGAGACAACCATGGAGACTCTACTGGGCCAAGGGAAACCTTGGAGCTCCCCAAGGTTCAAGGGAGATCAGGGAGACCTTCTTGGATTGAGAGAGACCACCATGGGGACCCTCTTGGACCAAGGGAAACCCTGGAGCTCCCCAAGGTTCAAGGGAGACCATGGAGACTCTCTTGGACTGAGATGGCCATGGAGACTCTCCTGGGCCAAGGGAAACCTTGGAGCTCCTTGGACCGAGGGATCCCCTGGAGCCCCTCTTGAACCAAGGGAGACCATGGAGACCCTCTTGGAGGGAGAGGGATAACCACGGGGACCCTCCGGGACCGAGGGAGCCCCCAGAGCTCCCCGAGGATCAAGGGGGACCATGGAGCCCTTCTCCAGCCAAGGGAGCCCCATGGAGACCCCCGAGCGCCAAGGGGATCTTGGAGTCCCGCTGGGCCCAAGGCAGCTCCTGGAGCCCCCCAAGGATGAAGGGAGGCCCTGGAACCCCCTCCTTGGGCCGAGGGAGCCCCCCCGAGTCACCGGGGGTGCCCAGCTGGGGGGCGGCGGGTGCCCCCT
>NW_010524435.1:0-3042 GCF_000687285.1 Phaethon lepturus | reverse complement strand
TGACTGGCCTGGTAGATGAGGGGAGAGCAGTTGATATTGTCTATCTGAACTTCAGTAAGGCCTTTGACACAGTCTCACCATAATATCCTCATAGATAAGCTGTTGATGTATGGGCTGGATAAGCATACAGGATTGAAAGCTGGCTGAATGGCAAGGCCCAGAGGGTGGTGATCAGTAGAACAAAAAACTAGTTGGAGGCTAGTAACTAGCAGTGTACCCCAGGGGTCAATACTGGGTCCAGTCCTGTTTAACACCTTCATTAATGATCTGGATTATGGGGAGAGTGTACCCTCAGCAAGTTTGCTGATGACACAAAACTGGGAGCAGTGGCTGATGTGCCAAAGGGTTGTGCTGCCATCCAGAGAGATCTCAATGGGCTGGAGAAATGGGCTGACAGGAACCTCATGAAGTTCAACAGGGGGAACTGCAAAGTCCAGCACCTGGGAAGGAACAACCCCATGCACCAATATATGCTGGGGCCGCCCAGTTGGAAAGCAGCTTGACAGAAAAGGACCTGGGGGGTTCTGGTGAACATCAATTTGAACTTGAGCCAACAATGTGCCCTTGCAGCAAAGGCAACAAATGGCATCCTGGGCTGCATTCAACAAAGTATTGCCAGCAGGTCGAGGGAGCTGATCCTTCCTCTCTAACCCAGCACTGGTGAGGCCACAACTGGAGTTCTGTGTCCAGTTCTGGGCTCCCCAGCGCAAGAGAGACATGGACATACTGGAGAGAATCCAATAAAGGGCCACAAAGATGATGAAGGGACTTTTCCTATGAGGAAAGGCTGAAAGAGCTGGAACTGTTTAGCCTAGAGATGAGAAGGCTCAAGGGGGATCTTATTAATGTATATAAATACCTGAAGGGAGGGTGCAAAGAGGACAGAGCCAGGCTCTTTTCAGTGGTGCCCAGTGACGGGACTAGAGGCAATGGGCAAAGTGAAACACAGGAGGTTCCCTCTGAACATCAGGAAATTTTTTTTTTTTTTTTTTTTTTTTTTTTAAACCTGGGAGGGTGACTGAGCACTGGCACAGATTGCCCAGGGATCTTGTGGAGTCTTCCTCCTTGGAGATATTCAAAAGCTGTCTGGACATGGTCCTGGGCAACTGGCTCTAGGTGGCCCTGCTTGAGCAGATGGGATTGGAGCCCCAGATGACATCCAGAGGTCCCTTCCAACCTCAACCATTCCATGATTGCTTCATGTTGAATAAGTTTTCACTAAAATGGTTAAAAAATAAACCACATTTTCATATCAATACCTCCTCCACGTAGTCATGGCCCACTGGCTGGACATCACCTTGCAAGGCAGCAAGAGTCGTAGAAGTCACTGGTTCAGCTGCTGTGTCTGGTTTTACTTCCTGTGTTTGTACTGTAGCAGCAGTTGTTGTTTTAACACTTTCAGCTAATTTCGTTTCTTCCAGTTTACACCCTGTTGTCTGAAGCTTATTACCACCTACAAATCAAAAAAGTTAAATCGTTAACTTTCACAAAATGAGAATATGATTACACATGATGTGCAAACTGAAGACTTTATTTGCAACTATCAATGTTCTGGACAAAGCATTATCAGTCTTTTAAAATTAGTTAAAACTTAATACAATTAAAGGTTTTGCAAAAAAGTTTAACAAAAAGTTATCTAAACAGTTTTTTATTTTAGCAAGAATAACTTTTGCTTTATATAGCTGCAATTTTCATCACTCATTTTCATGCTTTTTCAAAAGACATAAAGACTGAATGGGAACAACTCAGCAAATATATTTTAATAATCTCTCTTTTTTTTTGTCATCAGATTATTTTTTTTAAATGGATCCAAAAAAGTACTTCAAAACCTTATAATGTTTGTACTAACAAAGGTAGTATACTCTCAGTGTTGCAACTGCATAGGTCTTTCCTTCAAGAGCAGGACACCTTACTGTGGAACAACTGCTTCCTATCTCTAAGTGTCTGTCATGCTTATTTCAAAAGTTTACGCTGTTAGATTTCCAGTGTTACAAGGATGTTTCAGTTGCCCAGTTATCAACTGCAAACCTACTGCAGGTTGCCTTAACAGCCCAGGCTGTAAACTGAAATTAGGACCAATTGGACTATACACTGCAATAGCTACTACATAAGAAACCAAAGGTGGGAGGCTTCTTATGAAGGTGGGAGAAGCCTCCAAGAGAGGTCAGGTGGAGACAACAGGGCAGAAAACACCATAAATTGTGAAGCAAAACTTTTATATACATTCTTATTTTCACCTATCAGTAATTCTCTTAAACACAGAGTTACTAAATAAACTGAAGTTAACTAAATACATTTGTATTTGCTGCACTAAGATCTTGAAAAAAATATAGAACAGGTTAGGTTTCAAAATAAAAACTAACTTCTGTACTTGCCAATAAAGTTTATTTTCGGTGCAGATATTTTCTTTACAGCTATATTAGCAGTGGTTGAAGATGTTTTGTTGTTGGATGCCATGTTAACTGGCGCGTTGGCCGTAGGAGTAAGAATTTTCACTGCAGAGGATGCAACAGAGGAGTTCACGGTACTACTGCTAGTTGCTATATTTGAAGCAGAGGTAGTTGGTTTGGAAGCAGATGTGGATGTTGAGGAAGTAGCTTGGGCAACCACATTTGGTTCAGTTGAAGGAATGGGTTTGCCAAGTTTTGTGTGCAACTTTACTACCTAGAAGAATAAAGAGAAATTCATAATATTATCTCCCTGGGATAACTATAAAAAAAATGAACTTGCTATAGATTATGGAAGCTTTAACAGAAAACTCAATATCCCTTAAAAAAACAAAAAGTCAATATAACTAAAAAGTTATTGCTTCTTTATAAAAAGTGATCTTGGGGAAAAAAAAATAAAAGTCATGTAAAAGTTCTTGTCATCTGTAACAAGGAAACAGTTATCTCAGATTGCTTATTTCCATTAGAAAGACAGACATTTACTCTAAAAGCTATGTAGTCAAAACCAGAAAGCCAATAAACTCACAAGCTAGTAAGACTCAAGGAAACATTTTGCTCAGACTGTTTCATAGAATCACAGAATCTTTGGGTTGGA
>NW_010524434.1:3525-10972 GCF_000687285.1 Phaethon lepturus | reverse complement strand
CCCCAGCTACTACCTTCTCCTCCAAGGCCGCCATCCTCTCCTTGAGGTGCAGCTGCAGCCGCTCATTGGACTCGCTCAGCAGACGGTCCACGGTGTCCGAGAGCCGCTTGTTGTGCTCCTCGTTCATCTTCTCCCGCTGGCGAGCCTGCAAACAGCGACCAGCCACGTCAGATCCGGTGGACCTGCTCCTCCTGCCATGAGGGGCTCAGTGCTCTCCTGCCGTCCCGCGCCTGCTGGTGGTGTCAGAGCTGATCCACCAGGCATAGCATTTGGGGACAAATCCAGCCCTTACAGCACAGATCAGACCCTCTGCTGGGGCTCTGCCGGTCTCTGCCATTTCCCAGCCAGGATGAACAGGAGAGAGGACAGGATCCAAAGAGATCCTGCCTGCCTGGCCCCCAAGAAAGCTTCACCTGTGCATCTACCAGGGACAGCCCCACTGGGGGCATGTTCCAGACCCCAAAGGGTGCCGATCCTCTGGATTTGCAAAGGTCTCTCCAAATGTCTGCCCCAGGCCAAAATAACCAGGAGCTTCCCCAGGAGCACACACTCTAATACCACCTGGGTGACCCGAGAAATGGGCATCACGACAGGAGGCACAGACAGCCCAGCCACCGGCTAAGGAGCACAGCAGGGATTGTGTCCCATGACACATCGTCCACATCCCTGCTTTTCTGAGGGGCAGCACCCTTTGCTCCCAGCACCCATCGGTCTCACCCTGCTGCTGATCCAGGCTGGGGGGAAGAGCAGCTGGAGCTTCCCCCTCCACCCTGCATTTGGGGTCCCAGCTTGCCCCAGGAGGTGATGCTGGGAGAGGAGTGGACGTGGCATGCTATCAGCAAGATTTGGATGCCTGGGAGAGGGGGAAATCACAGCAGAGAGTGTCATGAGCTCCTGGGTGACTCTAGATGAAGAGATCCTGGATGGGAAAGGATTAACCAGGCCCTCTCCACACCCTGCTTCAGAGACACCAGCGAGCCCACCCTTCACGGTGCGCCCAGGTACCTAGCCACCATGGCAAGGCAGAGCCAAGGCCGGATCAGGACTCCCCTGTACAGGCTGAGCAGCACTTACCCTGGCCAGCTCCTGGTTCTTCTCCTCTAGCTGGCTCTCCAGCTGCCGGAGGTGCTCCTCGATGCTCCCGTGCCTCTCTTCTGCCTGGGAAAAGCAGAGCAGCCCTCTTGGATGATGCTCCCCAAAACCAGGTGGCTCCTCCTGCACTCCTCCTTCCACACCTGCATCCGCATCCTTCCCCGGGATGCGGCGCTCTCTCCCGTCCCTGCACCCCCGCCGTGGTTCACTCTGTGCCGTCAGCCCAAAACAGCCCTGCCAGCGAGCTGGTGGGAGACGGAGGTGCTCTGTGAGCGACTTGGCACCCGTTCCAGCGCCCGGGAAAGGCAGGGCTGGCTGTATCCACACCTCCCTCCAGGCCTGCACCCTCCCAGATCCAGCCTAGGTCCATCCTCTCCCTCCCCATCCCAGAGTGGTCCCAGCACAAGCTGAAGGCCACTCGGATTGACATGGCCATCTCTGCCTTGGAGAAAGGAGCTGAGGGAAGGGAGCAAGCCTCACGCGTGCAGGACACGTCAGGAGCTTTAAAAACTCTGCTTTGTCCCCGCAGCCACAGTGGAGGCAGAGGACAGCAAAGCTCAGAGGCTGGGAATGCGAGCGGGGTGCCTTGGGCCTGCCAGCAGCTCCGTCGCTGCAGGGGACAGCCAGACCTGCCTCCTCCTCTGGCTTCTGTGCCCTCTCCTGTCCCGGCCGTCCCCGTGTGCCCCGCTCACTTGCCTTGGTGAGCGCGGCGATGCGCTGGGCCAGCTCCGCTTCCACCTCGGGCAGCGTTTCTGCCTTCCGCATCGTCTGCTGCAGCTTCTGCTCCGCCAGCTCCAGCAGCTCCTGCAGATGCCGGGCTTTCTCCTCGCACTGCAGAACAGGACAGGATGGGTGCCCAGCACCAAGGCTTGTCTGCCTGTCCCATCCCCAGCACTTGCTTCTCCCTCCCAGGTCCCCAGGGTGGTGGGGAGTCTTTGGGTCCAAGCTTCGGTACCTGGCGGTGCAGGGACTCCTTGTTGGCCAACTCGTTTTCCAGCTTGTCATTGAGGTCATGGATGGAGGTGGCTTCTCGCTGGGCTGCCAGGTAGCGTTTCTCCAGCGTGGTGATCCTCTCCTCCATGTCCTCTTTCTGAGCCAGGGCCTGGGGAAGTGACAGGGCTGTCACATCCTGATCTGTGACCACCAATTTGGGAATAACTGGGCCCCCCAGCTCCTGCAAGCCTGGGACACCCCCGAGTCCAAGCATGCAATGAAAACCCTGCTCTGCACAGCAATGAGGGACAGTAGAGTGGGAGATCAATAAAGGGAGAGTCAGGCAATCACAGAAAAAATGTCTAGCACGGACACAGCTCACTGCCCCAGGTCTGCAGCGCACCTGGGTACCTCGGTGTCTGCTTATAACCTCAGGCAAGTCCTGGTGATGGACTTGGGGACAATCTCCCAAAGGCAGTGGTCTCTTTTGGGGAACACTGGCCTTCACCCTACATACAACAGGGGTTACAACCCCTTCCCAGCCCAGAGCATGTGGAAGCTGCTGTGAAAGTCTCTGCAACGGCAACAGGCCTGGCAGTGCGAGAGGGCAGTGTCTAACCTCTCGGAGGTCCCTCTGGTACTTGCTGCTCATCTCCTCCGATTTGATCAGATCCTTCCTGGCGGTGCCCAGATCCTCCTCCAGCTCGGCGACGCTGGCAGCCAACGCAGAGATGCGCTCCTTGGCCTGGACGACCTCGAAATTCTGCTTCTCCAGGAGCTCCTGCAGCTCCACCACCCGCCCTGCCTCATCGTCCGGGCGGACGGAGCCGTGGGAGAGCCGCTGCAAGGCAGCAGAGAGGGAGGTGGATGCCGGGCTGCCCCAAAGCACGGGCTGGCGTTGCCTGCAGCTACGCAATGGGGGAACACAGCCTGCGGGGACCCAGTGAGGTGGGGAGTGGGAACATGGGGCTCTGGGACCCCCTGTCACCAGTCTCCGCTAGGCAGGGATGTGGCTTCTCACAGGCACGATGGAACGGGAACGGCTGAGGGCTTCCCAGAGTGCCTGTGGGAAGCAGAGCCCCTAGGAGCATCCGAGCAGGAGCACAAATTCCCCTCCACTCAGAAATGGCCTGTATCCACCGGGAAGGGCATTTCCCAGGGGGTTGGACCCAGGGGAGAGGGAAAAACGTTTTCAGCACCCTGGAGCCAGTGGCAAGGGGGTTGGAGAAACGGTGGCGTCGGTGAGCGTGGTCAGAGCAGGGGTTTCTGGGGCTCTCACCTTCCAGGGAAGCTTCTGTGTTGGCTCCTTGGGCTCCCTCTCATCCCGCTCAGCCGCCGGCGCCTCCCGCGCGGCGCCTTGCTGCAGAGCCGCCACCTGCATGGCGACAGGGCTTAATTAATGAGAGAAAGCAGATGAGACCAGCTGGTCCGGTCACAGGTAGGGCCGGTCCTGGTGCACCCAGGTCTGCAACCGGCTTCCCGCTGTCTTCCTCCACCCTCACAGTCTGCTAGTGCCTAGAGCTGGGGGAACTGGAGGGCTAGGGTGAAGAAGAGAGGGGAAGGCAGAGACGCTGTGAAGGCTCAGCGCTGATGGAGGATGAAGCCACATCTTGCATGGACACAGTGGTGCTTGCTACAGGCACGCAAAGGGCCCGAGCCCCAGCAGTAAGGCTGTCCTGGGGTGCCCTCGGGGACCGGGGGCCTGTACCCCAGGACTCCCTCCCAACTCATTTCACTAGTTTGCAGCCAGACAGACACCAAACCTGGTGCCGACATAGCCAGCAGGAGCAGGGGATAAACACTGGCATCACACCCTGCTCTGCTGCGGGAGGATGGGGACAGGTCCCTGCAAGGTGACCGAGGGCCAGGCACTGCCTCCCCGCTGCGCCTGCGGAAGTACCGCGGGACACATCCTGGGAACTGGAAAGAAAAGCAAAATTTGGCCAGGCAGAGGCTGTAAGGATGGCTCTGTCCTTTTGGCAGTGGTGGCTGGGTACAAACTTCATGAGGAAAGTGTGGTTCACCACCTCCAAGATGAACAGGGCTAAATGTTGGGGACAGAGAAGTCCCCACGCCAGGGCCCGAGCAAGGAAAGAAATGGGGGATGCAAGACAGGGTGTTTGGAGCAGCGAGGTTTGGGTCTTTGCTGAGGCGGGGGAAAAGCCCACAGGCAAAGTCACTCTCAGTCCCCTTAAATGATTCAAGTTCAGGTTGCTTTTCTCAGTGAAATGAACACCAAACAGCAAAACAATAGAGGAAACCTTGCCCGTGAGACAAAAATTTTCACAGTATCTACAAGGTTTCCCTTAAATTCAGGCAAGTCTTCATGTAAACAGCAATTTTAGAATAAAAGCCTTACACTAAAAATGCCAAAATGACACTTCAATCTGCATGGTCATTTGAGGGTGGTATTTCAGCAAATTCAACATGAATTCAAAAATGTAACACGGAGCAGTCCCAGCCCAGTGGGAGCCCCAGCAAGGACCCAGCGGGCAAGCCCCTGCAAGGGTAGGCTGCCAGATACCTCTTACCTGCCGATGGGCATCCACGAGCTGCTCCTCCAAGGTTGCCACTCGCTCCAATGCTGCTCGCAAGCGTTCCCTGACCTGCAGTTATGTAAAATAACAGGGAAAGCCATTATTTATCCGTGATGAGGGTGCCCAGAATCTAGGCAAGTTCCCAGCCCCTTTTGTCTGGCTGACAGCAGGCTCAGGTGGATTCACATCCACGGAACAACTCAGGGATGCTCCAGCCCATCACCTGGGAGAGCAAAAGCATGTTGGAGAGGAACAGCCCAGATCAAACTGATTCTTGCAGCAGACCCATGGCCAGGGCAGCTTGAAGATTTTTTTTTAGCAGAGCAAGGAGCTGCTCAAGGTAAATCAAACAGGAGGAACAATATGAGCTGTAATGCAAAGACTGAACCAGGGTGCCAAATGCCAGCGCTCATCGCCACCACGTGAGTGACCAGAGGAAGCAAGATCCCTGTCCCCGACAGCCTCAAACCCACTCAGCAGCCCCACTGGCTCCTAAAAATGAGGGTGATGCAGCTTTTGGATACCCAAGACCTTCTTCCTGAGGGA
Source organism: Phaethon lepturus (assembly GCF_000687285.1). Taxonomy (NCBI): domain Eukaryota; kingdom Metazoa; phylum Chordata; class Aves; order Phaethontiformes; family Phaethontidae; genus Phaethon; species Phaethon lepturus. Next base: position 5,864 of record NW_010524434.1, on the reverse strand, counting down.
CCCCCATGTCACCACACAGTTTAAGAAAAAAAACGGCATCCAGCTGGAGGGTGGAGGGTTGGGAGAAGGTCAGCTCTGAGCAGGGGACGCTCACGGAGAGAGGTCCCAGCAGCCTGTCTCACCTTTTCATCTAGCGCCTTGTGATGCTCGAAGAGTGACTTGAGTGCCTTGAGCACCTCGACCTCACTGGAAACCCCAGACGGTGACTGGGCCTGACGCTTGACCACGGTCATCCTCAGGGACCGCTCATGCCTCGACACCAGGCACTCCAGGTGCTCCAGCAAGAGCTGCAAGAGGGCAAGCATGAGGCTCTCAGCAGCCCGGGGGCTGCTGATGCCGGCATCGGCCCAGCAGCCTGCGGCGTCCCACATTTCTGGGGACTGAAAGCCAGACAGCAGGTTTTACACACTTACCCGGGTGTTATTGCGCTCGGCTTTCAGCTCCGAGATCTCCTCTTCCCTCTCCAGGAGCTGCTCCCGGCACGCGCTGAGCTCCCGCGTCAGTGTCGCAAACTCCTGCCGAAATCAGGGCACGGCCGTGAGCAAGGAGAGCAGGATGGAGACGGAGCCAGTGTCCCACCCCACTGCCAGGACCTCCAGAACAAAGCATTGCCCATCCGAAGCCAACCAGTGAGAGACAGGTCCCTGGGGACCAAGGGGAACATTGAGAAGTTGGTGGAGAAGCACAGCCAGGCTGGGAGGTGGTCTGTTCCTGGCTCCCCTAAGCACTTTGGACGAGGGAGAACACAGCATCCCAATATTTATCCATTTGGTTTGATGTCCAACGACACAAGAAACTGCTCTATGGCTCCAGAGGTGCTTGATGACATTTAAAGCATCCCAGTCAAGGCCACCAGCATGCTCCCATCCCCACTGTCCCCTTGATGCCACCAGCAGAGCACCCTCCTTGCAGCATCCCATCAGGCTAAAACTCACCACAAAGCTGCAGCCAGGCAGGATGTGTCCCCTGGCCCCAAGCCAGCCTCTGCCATGGCCTCAGGACCTGGCATCATCCAAAACCTCCTTCCACAGGAAAGGGCAAGATCTGCCCCAGCCCAGCACGTGGGGCCCCACTGAGCTTCTTATGGGGCACCCCCATGCCCCCAGTCCCAGCTGAGAGAGCTGGGGCACAGCAGGAGATGTGGCAGGTACCACCAGTCCTTGCTCCAGTCACCGCTCCCTCTGGGGAGGTGACAGCCGGCAAGGAAAAGCCATGCCCAGAGCGATGCCAAAGCAGAGCTGCAACGCCAGCACAGCCTTTGGGATGTGATGGGCTCCTCAGAAAGAGAGCGATGGCACTTGTGACCGTGTTGGAGGGGAAAGGAAACCCGTTGCGAAGTTCCTGGGATGCAGGAAAGCTCATTTTCCCTTACAAAATGAAAACCAAGCATCTGGGCTAGCCCAGGAGCCCTCTCCCACTGCTCCCAGATGCTCTTTACGTCGCCGAGTGGTGCCAGGACTAAGTGACATTTTGCAGCTGGGATTTTTTGGGGTGAAAAATGCAAATGCAGAAACGCTTCATGAATTTACACCAGTTTCACAGTGTTATTGAGAAGAACTTAAAAAGGAAAAGGCTTTCAGAAGAAGCTGAGAAGGATTTGATTGAGCATTAACAAACCAAATTTTGACTGGGGGCTGAGAGCGATTTTACGGCATAAAATTCTCTTTCACTTTAATTTTCAAGTTAAACATATGAAACCCCTTCAAATTAAAGCAAAACGTTGAGGCTTAGGTTGAATCAAATACTCGGCTCAGCTCAAAGTGAAACCTCTTGCAACAGCTGATGTGCCTGCAAGAAATCAGGAACTTTTTAATCTCTTTGTCTGAACTAGATTTTCCCTCTCCCCACCCCAAACTACTCGCACCGGTGTGGTTTTTAGCCTGGGGCTGGTGGGGACGGTGGTGTCCCTGGTCTCGGACCCCACAGTGGGACAGGACCCGAGCATGCCACAATGTGGAGGATGAGAAAGAGCAGCCGCAGCAGTCGAAGTCAGTCATCGTCCCTGCAAATAGCTGCTTTTCTGCCCATCACCATGCCTCAGGGCTGCTGCTACCCGCTGTCCTCGCCCCAGCATCACCCCAGGGCCCGAGTGCCCCAGCTCCCTTCCAGCCCCACTCCTGCCCCATTGCTTCCCAGGGATCACTCCGGCCCTGGGGTCATCCTTGTCCCCATCAGTTGTCCCCCAAATTGGTCACAGCCCCCCAGCCCTCCACCCCCAGCCCCTGCCATGCCTGGGCACCGTCCCACGCTTGCTCTCGCACTACCCCACAGCCCCACACGTGCAGTGAGCCCCATGGCAGCGCGGCTTCCCCGGCTCAAGCCTTTCCCGGAGCCGTGCT
>NW_010524434.1:3264-3493 GCF_000687285.1 Phaethon lepturus | reverse complement strand
GCGTGTGCGCGCGCACCGCTGGGTTATGCAAGTGCTGCGCGCAGGAGCGAGCAGCTCGCGAGCATCCCCATGGATTATATCGGGGCCAGGAATGCTGGCGAGTGGAAAGCATGTGAGAGCAGCAGCGAGAGGTGCCAGATTCGGTGCACTCGGGGATATGTCACTCCCCCATCCCTCCGCGTGCCAGCAGACAGGCAGCGAGGCTTGAGGAGCTCAGCAAAAGCGTCTC
>NW_010524434.1:1525-2950 GCF_000687285.1 Phaethon lepturus | reverse complement strand
CGCTGGCTGCGGGCTCTCTCCCAGCAGCAGGGCAGGGACCCTGCGGATCCGAAGCCCCCAGATCTGCAAGCTGTACGGATTGCACCCACGACCAGGCTTTCATCCCGAAAGACAAGGAGATTAAAAGAGAGGGAAAATCCGCTGGAGAAAGACAGGCAGCGCCCGCCCCGGCCAGCCCGACGCAGTCCACAGGTCAGCGGGTCGAAGCGTGGTGCTGGCTCCGCTCCCGAGCACGGCACAAAGCTCCTGCCCGACCCCGTCCCACCGGGGTGCTCCCCTCCGCGCCCTCCACCCTGCCGGGAATGGCGAGGCTGCCAGGCCAGGAGCATCCCATGGCAAACAAAAGAGACCACGGTAACTGCCCTTCCTTGGGAAAAGGCTGCAAAAAGGAGCATTTGCCACCAAAAATAGCAACACCCCTGCAGCGAGGCGGGACAGCAGTAGGGGTTAGCCGAGCACACAGGGCTGGGGGCACTTGCAAGCCTGATTTTGATGCTTGGGGAATAAAAATGTAGGAACAAATCAATCCAGCCCCCACCTGTAGCTACCTCCATCAGCCCCAGCTGTGCCAGGCGTCTGCACTAGCACTGCCACGTGGCTTCTGGGCCACTGGCAGGCACCAGGGGACCACCCTCAGGACCTCTGGGGACCATGAGGACAAGCTGTCCCCAGCTCCCGGCCGCAGTGTCACGCTGTGGAGCACAGCTTTCACCCCCTTCTGCAGGCGTGCCATTGCCCTCAGTGCCAGAGAAGTGGGAATAAAGAAGATCTGGGTGATTTTCCTCCATCCTGGTCACGGCCAGGAGCCTTCCAGGAGACACAGGCGCCTGCCCCCGGCCCTGATAAGCTCTCAAACTAAGCAGGGACACCTATAAATGGATTAGAAAGTGAAGGAGAGGTGCCTGATCTTCAGTCAAAGGATGATGAGACACAGCCCTGGGAGTCCTCGGGAGCCCTGCGGGAAGCCCAGCGGCTTGGGAAGTGGCTAATTTGGATTAAAACCAAACGATCCAAAGCGCTGCTGGCTGGGCTCAGCCCCAAGCCCTGGCGCAGGAGGGAGCAGGGTGGACGGATGCTATTTTCACTGTCGGAGCAGGGTGGGAGACCTGGAGCATCACACAAGGTATTGAAACGGGGCGTTGTGGCTCGGGGCTCCCTCGGATCTTCGGTCAGGGTCAGGCATGTTTGGGGTCCGGGGTCTTCCCCCCGGCTGCATCAATGGGGAAGGCACAGGGAAGAGCTGGAGCCAGAAACCAGCTACATGGAGACGGCTGGGAAAGCACGGAGAAGTTTAGGAAGCTCGAGGGGGAAGGCTCGTCCTCAGCCCAGAGCCGTTTTCTGCCTATCCCCGTGCCGTCTGCAGCGCAGACAAGGACCCAGTGAGACTGCACCAAAGTGAGCAAAAATGCCCCGTTTGTGGCAGGA
>NW_010524434.1:422-1494 GCF_000687285.1 Phaethon lepturus | reverse complement strand
CCATCAATCGCACCGGAGCCTCAGGAACAAACTGGCTCCAGCTAGAGGATTAATGGCATTTTAAAGCCCCTCACTGGAGCCATTGCTGGTGACGGGCCAGGCGTGTGACGGAGGGTGATGAGGGAAGGATGAGGGAAGGATGCCCGTGCTGGGAAATCAGCACTGCTGACTCATTGCGCGAGGGATGGAGTGCCATCCGTCCGTCTGTCCGTGCCGGGAGCTAGCAGACCCATCACTTCGGTTTCTCCTTGCTGCCCCAGGAGCAGTGCAGAACTACGAGAAAGCCCCAGGTCACAGTCGAGGGGATAAACACGACCCCAGCAGTGTGTAGCATGGGATTACAAAGACTAAATCCCACCGGGTAAACCCCGGGGCTTCGACCATCATCCAGCCTCAGCACCGAGCAGTGCGACGATACGTCCTGCACCTCCCGGCACCGAGCGGCCGGACGATACTTCCTGCACCTCTCGACCACAGCACCCTGACTCTGTGGGGACCATCCATGGGGAATTGGTGTCCTGCCCCCTCATCACGTGGTCACGATGTGTATTTCCACCCAGGATCGCTCGGGGAGGAGCATCGTGCAGCCGAGCAAGCAGGAATCCAACATCTCAGCACCCTGGTCTTGTGGGAGGGTGGCCAGCTCCAAGGGTTCAATGCTGAGCCACCAGATCTCTCCACCCTTCCCCAAAATCTTGCAACACTTTAAAGGTCTCACCCAGTGGGTGTTTTCCCACCTCCAGGGAGCTCGGGGTCTCTTAGCGGGTCTTCCCACCCCAAAAAGCCGAGCTCTTGGCTCCCCAGGCAGCCGCAAGAGGCAGCGAAGGCGCAGCAAAGCGGGGCCTGGAAGGAAGAACTCGCTCGCGTGACCGTCGGTGTGACCGCCGGCGCTGGCAGGGCAGGGAGAAGCGCCATCCCACGCAGGACCCCACGCCAGGAACACATCTGGATGCACCTGGAGCCCTGCACGTCGCACCCCCGGGCGGCACCTACAGCCAGGAGAGCAGTGGGGGAGCTGAGCCAGGCGGGAGGGAGATGGCAGGCGTGCCAGGACCCCGGGGGGCTGCTGAGA
>NW_010524434.1:0-231 GCF_000687285.1 Phaethon lepturus | reverse complement strand
CCACATGCCCCCTGCACAGGCAGCGAGGGCAGAGGGATTGGAGCCAAAAGCTTTCAGCCCGATTAAGTCGCGTTCAGCGCTCCCACATGAATAAATAAATCATGTAAGAAGCATTAAGGCAGCTTAGTTTCCCCAGGAAATCGCCCTGGAGTTCTGCCTTTTGGGGGCTGAGGGATGCCCCCATGGATTAGGGGTGGGGACGGCTCGGGCCACATGGAGCCCGGGCCCCCC
>NW_010524433.1:0-744 GCF_000687285.1 Phaethon lepturus | reverse complement strand
TAAATTATATTTCATAGTCCCTGACTCAAGAGAGAATGAAGAGCATAATCAGTGAAACAGAATTCATTAAGGTGAAAAAAATTATCTTGATTCACAAAGATGATCAGTAGTTATATGGATATCAAGACTATATCGCATTAAATATTCTGTAACAGTAGTACCTTTTAAAAGTTTGTGTGCTAGGATGTGCATTACGTGGAAGGTTGCTTTTCTCATCAATACCTAAATGCAGGATTTCTCAGACATTGATGGAGTCATTTCTTTACACCCATGGTAAGCAGGAAGAGCTCAGGTAGCAGGGTTTTCTCTTTTTCCTTATAGTTTAAAATCGAGAGTAAGCACTGAAGTGGTACTCGTAACTTCAGAGCTTTCAAAAAGATTTGCTGGGTTTTTTTAAACGATATAAATCCTTCCTTCCTTTCTGCTGCCGCATCTATGAAATGCCAAAAATCTTTACTATACTTCAAATGAAAATGATTTAAAAGACAATTTTCTCACGCCTCAAACGCGTTCCAGAAATGCACAGCTGACGTTACAGCTCCTGGTTTTTTCCGGCTGCTCCCCTCGCCGGGGAGCCCGCTGGTGGTGCGGACAGAAGGAGCTGCGGGAGAAGCAGCGAGCGACGTTCCAGCCCTTTGCGTCTCCAAAGGCAAAACCCCGCGGTCACAACCGCATCCTTTCCGGCCGCTCCTGCTGAGCGACTCTGCGGAGGGCTGGCAGGCTCCGAGCTCCAGCCGTTCGCAA
>NW_010524432.1:0-32496 GCF_000687285.1 Phaethon lepturus | reverse complement strand
CTCCTGCCCCTCAGCCGACAAGCAGTAAGACTGAGTGTGGAAACGTTCTCGGGAGCCCTCCCTGTGCCTGCTTGGCCTTCCGTCGTTTTATTGCCTCCGGGGAGAGCAGGTTGAGGATTTTACGAGGACATTTTAGGAGGGATTTGGAGAGGAACCGCGGACAGCGCTGCGTGCTCGGGGACAGCCACAGTGCTGCTTCCGGCTCCCTCCCCGGCTGTGCGGGCGGCGTGCTGCCTGCCAGCGCAGAGCCGTCGGGCAGCCGGTGCGCCTCCCGGCTCTGAAAGATGCATTTTCTTGAGCTTTTCTTTTCTTGAGGAAGGAGTTTGGAGGTTCTTGCAAAGTCTAAATCTTGTAGCCGCCTTTTTTTTTTTTTTTTTTGGGGGGGGGGGGCATAAGTCAGAAAAATTCTCTGCTGCTTCTGCTGTTCCCCAAGCAGGATTCAGCCCTACCCACTGCCAACTCCAAATCCTGATACTACTTGCAGTAACTTAAATTACTGCCCATGTTAACGGAGCACATACTTTTGCTCTAAAAATGTGCAACATTGCAACATGCCAATGTGCAACTAAGTTCTTTCAAAGGATGCGGTCTTGTTTCAGTCATGGGAACTCAAGTTCCTTCTGCTTTTTGCTTTTATCAGCTAGGGTGTGTCAAGCCTGTGAAGAAAGATGAAGGACAAGCTCCAGCTTCTTATGCTCTTTGTCCAGATTTGTGCCCCAGGCTGCAGCAGTTTCTAAACTCATACAGAGCACCCAAAGGCATAGCAGTCATTGAAATTAAACTTTAGCTTGTAGAATCTTATGATATTGCGCTTAAAAAAAAGAGACATGTGCATGTCCTGCACACCAACCTGAGTTTGCAGTAATTAGTATGTTACTGAGAATTGCAATTACTGTTTTGACCTGAAAAGGCCTACATGTTGTGTTAAAGATAATGCAAATATGCAATTAACGCTGCACATGGACTGAAAACTAGTATGTTTAAAATCTTGAATTTCCATTCTTTTCCATTCTGTGGCAGACTGCAGTGGTTTGGTAGTCGACATATAAGATGAAGAGGAAAAAAAAACCACATTTGCATTCAGACCTGAATGGAATTAACCAAAATTCTGGCATTTTCATTTAAATCACCTAAATATTTCCAAGTTTGTCCAGCTTGTTTTGACTGCCACCTTAAATTACTTTATTTAATGAAATATATGTGGGAAAACCCAAAACTGAAATTTGCCCACGCAGCCATATCCATATCTGAATACAGACTGTGAAGGAAAGTTTAGTTTTCTTAAAGCAAGGTAGACTTCTAAAATTACTTTGCTTAAAAATCAAGTCTTTGTGGAGATCTGTTAAGAGCCTGCCAGTTCGCTTGCTATAAGTACATTTCCTGTTCCTGCTTTTCCAGTTCTTATGTCCATTGCATTGTTTTGTAAGAATTGTTCTGATTCGTGGCCCCGCAAGTACTGCTGCTCGCCCAGAGCAGGTTCGGTGTGAGGCAGAGATGGTCAGCTTCGTTCCAACTGTGTCTCTGGCTTAAGAGTCCCATAGGAACTGCCTCTCCATGGCAAGGATTTCCACCCAGGCCTGTTCAGTCCTTGGCTTAACACTGGCAGCTGTGGCAGAAGTTAGGGTGATTTTGAACCATGTGCTTTTTAGTAACTGCTCTGAGAGTAAGCAAACAGGCCATGGAGAACAGCGAAGAGCCTTCAGCACATGGTAATTTTCAGCCCTGTGGCTGAATCACAGATTGTTTGAGTAGGAAGGGACTGCAGCTCCCGCCGAGCACAGGGTCAGCAGCCCCAGTCTGCTCGGGGCTTTGTCCAGCCAGATCTTGAAAACCGCTGAGGATGGAAACTGCACAGTTTCTCTGGGCCGTGAGGGGAAAAGCGTTTCCTTATATCCAGTCCGAACCTCCAATTTCAATTTATGACCATTGGGTCTCCTTCTTCCACCCCTCTGTAAAGAGCCTGGCTTCTTGTAAGTACTGGAAAGCTTTACTCAAAGCCTTCTCTTCTCCAGGCTGAGCAAGCTCTTTTTCTTCCTCTCCTCACAGCATGAGTGCTCCAGCCATATGTTCTCATGGTAGCTCTCCGCTGAGGTGACTACAATTTATTGAGATCTTTCTTGTATTGGGGGCCCAAAACGCAGTATTCCAAATGTATTTTAACAAGTGCCAAGTAAAGGGCAATAATCGCTTGCTTCTCTCTTTTGGCTAGGCTCCTGCTGATGCAGCCCAGTATGCTGTTATCTTTCTTACTACCAGGGCACAGTGTTGGCTCATGTTTGGTGCCAAGGACCCCCAGATCTAGACTGAGATCCTGAACTAGCAGGGTGGGCTGATACCAGGTCTTTCAGAGAGTGTTTCTCTCTGGGTTCTCCCTCTCCGTACTGAATCAGGATGCCTGTTTATCACATGCCCTGGTGAGTCATTGCCACGATGATATCCTGACGAGCTTGCAGCCGCATACGAGACTGAGCTGTCTGCAGTCACGGAGCCCAGTGTTCAGCTTTCCAGTAGAAACACAAAATGTGCTGAGCCGGGGTGATTTTGAGACCTAAGAAACCAACCTTGCACAGCACCTAGGATTGCTAAAAGAGCACAGGACAGGATAGGGTCAGTGGGATGCTCGTGTCTGCCTTCCCCCCTGCTTCTTAAAATTTGTAATAGTAGCTCTAGTGTTGGAAACTGAAACCACTTGCTCCATCCACTGGCTGAGGGGATGGGGAGGAGGGAGGACTGAATCACTCTGCTTTCTGGGGCTATGCCCTTCCTTGCATCTTAAAATCCAAATTTGTGGTGTGTGCTTTGATTTCCATATGGCAAAAGACATATATACAAAAGCATCCAAACAACTTTATCTTACTTTTGACATACTGTTCACAGTCTGGGAAAAGCGTAAGGTATGACCTCTGAGAGAAGATGTACAGTATGGTCACGGCTCCCAGGGACAGGATGGTCACTGATCAACTGCCTTGGAAAGGCACCAGAGCTTGGTCCTGCACCTTCTCAGTGCTGGAGAGGTGGGAGAACATACCCTGTTGCAGGAATTGTTTCTGTTCCTACTTCACCTAGAGCATCTGAGCAGTGGCAAACCGGCACTTGTTTTCCCTCAAGGAAGCAGATGGGATTCAGGCAGGAAAGCAAACATATTCATTCCCCTTGAATTTAGGAAGAAGGGGAAGTACACCATATAGCTGGAAAGAGAAAATCTACTCACTGCTGATGCTGTTCCACTGGTAGTGGAGGGAGGGCTACATAATGATGCAGTGCAGGAGGTAAGGCCTAGGTAGAACTGTGCTTGCAGCAAGGACTCCCAAGACTAATTCATATTGCCCTTGTAAACAAAGGCGGAAATCTTTGCTTTCCTGACCAAGAATTTTACCCTATAGCCATGGTGTTCTAGAGAGCTAAATGTGGGAGAGAAGAGCTGCAACTCATAATGCCTCCCTCTGGGGTACTGGGCAAGTTATTCTGACTTCCTGAGCACTGGTTTGACACTCTGGAAACTGGGATGATAACTCAGAACCTTTACGGTTCAATTATTTTTTGGAAAATATTTGCAGTTTAAAAGTGATTCCAGCAAACATGCTGGAAGAACTGTCAAGTAAGTGTTCCAGAACCTCAGACTTGGGTAGTTTGCTTTCAAAACTTGATTTCTGGATGTCTCTTCTGTGATGCTGCATCTGTAATAACTTGTTCTGAATTTGAAAAGGGAGGCAATGCTGAAGACAGCCCTTTTTCTTGTAAGAATGATGTATATTAAAAACTTCTCTTTAAAAAGACCTATAGTCTTGTGCATGTAGATACTGAACACTTAACATTTGTTGTAAAATGTACAGGACAGAAAGGGAAGCTGAGACATCAACAGAGGAAATCATTTGTCAAAATAAATCTTCTAGAATACCCACACAGGTATTGTGGGTTGTTGGAGGCTCCAGACTTGGTGTCAGTCTGTGGCGACTGAATCACATTGCTGTCTTGGCTTTGCTGCCTGTCTAGATTTCTGGTCTTGCTTTAACACAAAACTTAATATTATTCGTATTGACCTTTTCGTAACTTGGAAAAGCAGGAGCTCTGTGTCTGAGAATTCAGCAGCAGTGACCTGGAGGGTACTGAGGCACACTGATAGTGTGGGCCTTAAGTCCTAAATACTTAAGTCTTGCATCAATCTTAAATAACCTATTGTTTCCTTAAGGTGAAACCTCAGCTAGAAGAAAAAGAAGGGAAAAAGTTTGATGTCTTCACTGCAGTGGAGTTTAAAACTCAGGTGGTTGCTGGAACAAACTACTTCATCAAGGTAGAGGACACTGGGCAATGGGATTTTTTTTTTTTTTTTAATTAAAATGTATAATACTTGGAATGGTGGGATTTGTTCTTTACTTACAGCAGGATCTTTATGATTTGGCCTTAATAAGAAAAAAAATGTGTACATTTAAAAAAAAAAAAAACAAACACCAAAACAAATCCATCCCCCACCTCCCAGCCTGTCTCCCTGCCAGTATTAAATGGATGTAAGAGTACTTCCCTGTTTTTGTAATAATTTTGTGAAACTTGGTTTTGGGGATAATTACACATTTGTGATGCTGAGCACTAACATTGCATTAAATGAATTCCAGACGTGTAAAGATACAGTGAAGTATCAAACCTGCTCTGAATCTGCCTATAGTGATGCCACACACAAAAACAAGCAACTGTGGTCAAAGCATTTAAGTGCTGCTTGTGCCAGATAAGATTACAGCATTTTGCATGTATTTAACATATTAGTCACTTCTATGCAACTCCGATTCCCTACCTGTATATTCCCTGTCTTGGGCACAGGGAGGATTAACAGGCATGGAAGGATTGGGTGGTATTTCCACAAAGTCCTGACTCCCACTCTGGTTTAAAACATGACCACACCTCTGAGATGATGGGTTTTCTTACTGCCTCTCTGTTGCTCCATCCTCAAACCACACAAATCTACACCATCCCGCCTGCTGAAGGCTGCTGTTACTCCATGGAACTCACTGGTTTTCATGCTTTGCAGGTCCATGTTGGCAATGATGAGTTCATGCACCTGCGGGTGTTCAGAAGCCTTCCTCACGAGAATAAGCCACTGAATCTCCACAGTTACCAGAGCAGCAAGACTAAGCATGATGAACTGGCTTTTTTCTAGCAAGCTAATGATGTGCATTTTCCTAATAGTTTCTTACATGCATTTTCTATAGGCTGCAAATTGTTGATTCCTGTGCCAACAAAAGAGAAAAGAAAGTGTCTTTTTTAAAACTTAATGCTGGGAAAAATCAATTGCTTTTATGCCATTCCCGTCCTGTACAATACCTAGATTTTATAGTGTCATGGCTCTCCTTTCACTTACACTAATGGAAACCCAAGTCACTGCACTGACTTCAGTGCAGCTTACCGCGAATACTGTGGCTGAGTCCTGTTTGTGGACTTCCTTGGTCTGGAAATTGAAAGGGGAGTGACACTCATGTAATTTACAGCAAAGAGCAAGAGGAAAACCAGAATCTTCTCTGTGCTGTTTTGCAACTGTGACTATATCTGTAGATTTAAACAGTACTATGTATTTTAGTATCAAAGACCTGAAGAGAGACTTGAGCTGAAGTGATTTTGAAAGCAAGAGAAAGAGGAGGATTATAGTCTTTTGAAACAAACATTCCCTTGGTGATCATGTTTATCCTCTTGCAGCAGTAGGATATAATGTCCAGTAGAGGGTGTACGAGTTTTAAAAAAAAAAAGCAACTTGCTTATTTTCTCAGTCCTAAGGAAAAGTCCTGGAAAGGAACTTAAGCTGGACAAGCATTTCTGCATTAATAACAATAAATATTTCTCTTGAATTGAGATAGCATATTTGGCTGGTGTTTCACTGTTCTCTTTACTCATTTTCAATATGGTTATGTTGCTCACGAGTTTTTTTTCAGCGAGTGTTTTTCATATTCCAGATACCCATATGTTCATTCTATGTTTTAATTAGAAATACTTTATTTTAATTTGGCGAGGGACAAGAAAGGCTTGTGCAGGTGTACCAGCAGCAAAAGGAACACTAAGGAAAATGTGGTCCCTCTGTGCTCAGTGGAGCAGAGGACCTGCGAACAGAGAGCACAGAAATAGCTGAGGCACTCAGTGCTGCCTTTACTGGTAGGACTTGCCTTCAGGAATTCGAGGGCCCCAAGATGAGTGGAAAGTCTGGAGAAAGGACAAGTTCCCTCACCAGAGCTGGATCAGGTTAGGGGAACGCTTAAACAAATTACTTAGACAATGCCATGGCACTGGAGGGGATGCACCTATGGATGCTTGGGGAGCAGGCCAATGTCACTGCAATGCCACACTCAATACTCTTTGAAAGGTCATGGGGACCAAGGGAGGTTCCTGAGGACTGGAAGAAAGAAAATGTCACTCCTGTGTTCAAGAAGGGCAAGGAAGAGAACCTGGAGCACTAGAGGCTCATCAGCCTCGCCTCAGTCCCTGGGAACGTGATAGAGCAAATAATCCTGGAAGTCATTTACACATGTATTAAGGACAAGAAGGTGATTGGAAGTAGTCACCATAGATGTACGAAGGGGAAATCATGCTTAATCAACCTCATAGCTTGCTACTATGTGATGTCTTGGCAGAGAAGAGCTGTGGATGTTATTTACCTTGCGTTTAGTAAGGCTTTTGATACTGTCTTCCATAACATCCTCATAGACAAACTAATTAAGCATGTGTTAGATAAGTGGACTGCAAACTAGCTGAATGGCTGTGCTCAAAAAGTTCAGCAGCACATAATCCATCTAGAGGTCAGTCCCTACACCTGGGGGTGTAGCCCAGGGGCCAATATTGGGACCAATACTGTGTAACAACATCTTCATTAGTGACCTGGATAATGGGACCCAGCGCAGCCTCAGCAGGCTTGTAGGCAACACAAAACCAAGAGGAGTGGTTGATACAACTGGATGGCTGTGCTGCCATTCAGAGGGATGTCAACAAGCTGGAGAAATGAGGAGCCGGGCATCTCACGACTGTCAGCAAAGGGAGATGCAAAGTCCCACACCTGGGAAGGAATAACCAGTACAGCCTGGGCCTGCGCAGCTGGAAAGCAGCTCTGCAGAAAAAGACCCGGGAGTCAGTTTTTGGATGCCTTGTGGCACAGGTGGCCAGCAGTATCCGTGGGCTGCCTTAGGAATAGCACTGCCAGCAGATCAAGAGGCCAGTCTTCCCCCTGCCATTCAGCACTGATGAGGCCACACATGGACTGTTGTCCCCTGTTCTGGGCACCCCAGTACGAGGCAGACACAGATGTAATAGACTGAGTCCAGAAAAGGGCCACCAAGACAACTGACTGGAGCATCTGACTTGACTTAAAAGGAGAGGCTGAGAAAGCTGGGCTTGTTCAGCCCTGGGGTGACAAGGTGAAGGGGGAGGCAGTAGAACCAGGCTTTGTCAGTAGTGCTCAGTGCAGTGAAAGGGCAAGAGGCAATAGCCACAAACTGAAATACGTAAATTCCATGTAATATAGGGAAAATCCCCCTTTTGTGTCTCTCTTAACAACTGCAAGGGTGGTCAAACAGGGGACCAGGGGGCCCAGAGAGGTTGAGGAGGCTCCATTGATGGAGAGCGCCAAAATCCTAACTGCACACAATCCTTAGCCAGCTGTTCTAGTTGACCTTGCTTTGAGCAGACGGGTTGGACACTATGATCTCCAGCAGACCCTTCCAACTACAACCAGTCTATGACTTTTTTTATTGGTGTGTTTGTGTAAGTATTACTATTTATACCTGCTCAGCAAAATTCTGTAGCCAAGCTTGGAAATTTTGATGTTTGCCTTGTGTAATTAATTTTGAGAGTTGGACAGGAGTTGCTGCACTCTGAACTGAGGGGAAAAAGCCCATGTCTGGATGACATTGCTGCATGACCTTGGCCCCAGACTGAAGAAAGGACAAGCAGCTTTGAGAAGAGAGGGCATGGTGAACTGCTGTGCATGCTACTGGCCTTTTTATTGCAGATGTGCTCTGTGTGTGTAAACAGCATTGCTTAGGAACATGTTCTGTCTCCTAATTATGAAGGGGGGCTTACATGCTTCTGCCTATATCAGCCCAAAGAGTCCCCCCCCACACCCCTCCAATAGGGAATAAAGGGAGAGAGTAAGTCTGGCTTATTATGGCACTTCTTGCTTTGCTAAAGTGGTTTGAAGACACAGGGTCTTTTTTGTTGCTGGTAACTCCCCATGTTTTCACAGTTCAAAAAAACTGAGCATTTTTTCCAAATGCTACTCTGTGAGAGGATGTTAGTGTTGATAATGCTCAATTTGCTGTATCTTAAGGATTTGTAACATTAGACTGCAGGATTGAGCTCTTGTGGAAACTCTGTTAGATGTACAAGGGAAGGATTACTCTCAAAGACACAGACTACAGGCTCTTTTAACACTGTGAGGGATTAAAACATCTGATCCAGAATACTGGCATGCAGAGAAATGGGCAGCTGCCACATTTTTCTCAGCACTATATGCCTGTGACAATTACATACCCATCCCTCACTATAGCACCAAAACATGAATACAAGCAAGGCATGGCCTGAAACCTATTTATGCATTTAATGTCTCATACCCGAGCCCCAGCTCCCTGGCAGGTAATTCAAAGGCCCCTACCTAAACAGCTGCTAACAGGAAAGTATTTTTGTTGTCGATTAGGCTCACCCCCTACTTTTGTCACCTCAGAGCTCAGTTGAAGACTGCTCTTACCGCAGCTGGCTGATGCTTTAAAAAAAAAAAAACAACAAAAAAACAGACGAATGAGTCCCACAGGTCTCCACTGAAGCCCACCCTCTAGGTCAGCTCCCTGCTCCAGGGGCTGAATGCTGGGATTCAGCTGCGTCGGCTCCTTCAAGGAGCTTGCTCCTGCTCCCCACCCTGCTCCCCTACAATGAAGCTAAACTTACAAAAGGGGGCACAGTTTGGCTTCTCCATTCCCCCTTTCCAGAAATTATCTCTCTACCTCGCTTTCTGAGGAGTGGCCAATAGTTTGTATTTAATGCACTTAAAACAAATCCAAGAAGCCACATGCTGAAGTACATAGCCTCTTAACACCTAAAGTACACTCAGGAGGCCCAAGTTTTGTCTTCAGAGCATGCTTGACAGTGTTTTAGAAAAAGCAGCTGAAATGGGTGTGCTCTGTCTTTCTTCCACCTGAGGTACTATGGCTGTAACAGCCTTGAATAGTATTTCAGAGCCTACCTGAGCTTTAGCCAGGCAGCAGACCTAGACATGACATGCAGTAGATGAACAAAGAGCTTTTAAAATTTATTTTATTTTCCTGCATTTACTGACTGACACAGGCAGAATCCACATGTGCTTTGCAGAAGTGAGGCACCATTCCACATCATCTCTCAGAAGTACGTCAGAGGATCATCTCTGGTTTTGCCAGTCTGAAAACTGACAAGACTGGGACCTTGGTCCTCATGAGGAAGGCCCTGAAACACCCTTAAGTGGACATAGTTGACATCAGAAACTTGGACCTAGAAACCAAAACAGCAGGAAAGTGAGGATCATGGGTGAAGCAGGTTCAAACAAAAGGATGCTCTTACATACTTGCAAGAGTATCTTTGCTCAGGAGCTTAATTTTAGGTATATCTCCATGTTTACTTCAATAGCATTTAATCCAAGTCTGGATAGTAACTGGTGGCAGAAACTGTCTACACCTGTAGAAAACACTGATTAAAACCTTCAGACTCATGTGAACGGAAAATGAGTAGGGCTGCTTGGGTGTGGAAGCACCAGAAGGCACAACAGGAGAAAGGTTTTGATGACATCCTGTTCTGGTCGTCAAGATCCCAGCACATCAGCTCACAGCTTCTTGGGGCACTCAGGGTAGAAGATAAGAGAAAATGAGTAAATCTCAATGACTCAGGGGTGAGGCAAAATGCAGAGATAGTGTCAGCTCCTAGAAAGTACAGAAAGATCTATTCAAAACTGGCACATGGCCCTAAGAAGCAGTGACAACCTGAAAGCCAGGATCCCTTGTCTTCAGAATTACTGCAAACACATCAGTGCCTGAACAGATGACTTGGTGCTTGTGGGAATGAATGTGAGTGCCTGAAATACTTTTTAAAATAAACTCACCTTCCCCTCCAGAAAGACCTCACATAAAGACTTGCCACAAAGTTGTATAATTTTGTACATACAGAGTCAACCACAACAGATGCTAAACTCTCACTATGTGAGGTATACAGTATTACCGGAAAGTTTAATGCCTTAGGCTCTAAGAGGTGTTTATGTGCTTTCTGGTGGCTGCAACACAGCGCTATGTTTGTCTTGGTCTGGATTACATCTCAGCTGTAAGTCTGTTGGTAAAATATTAGTGATGTGGAAAATTCAGGAGTATAAAAGAATAACTCTTGTGACAGAGCTCATTCCACTTAATGCTAAAATGAATAACTGTTTCCTGACACTTGCAAGACTGGGAAAGAAGAGACAAATCACCCGTTTTCAGTGTTATAAATGGATTTCTTCCAAGTTCAATCTTAATTTCCGAGTAGTCTGGTCATGAGGCTACAGCTACATGGACAGCAGACAAGTATTTACATCGCCTAGGTCAGCAACAAGGTGGCACTAAGGGAAGAAATGCAACTGGGCGTGACTTCTGGTTTTACTGCAGTCTTCCTGTAAATTGTTACTCTTCATTTCTTAGTAGTTTGTCCACAAAGTGAAAGCCCATCTCATAGGAGCAAGGGAAGGATAAACATCATTCATGTAAGTAAGACTCAGACTAGCCATATAACAGATAGTCTGTCAATACAACCCCCTGGTGCCCACAGAGCAGAAATAGGTGTTAAGAGTTATTTTAAGGAAGAGCCTGGGAAAGAAGAAGGTTTGGCAGTGTCTGTCCTTCCCTGGATCAACTAAATATGAGAAGCATGGAACAAATGCTCATAACGTAATTCTTCAGAGAGACTATTCCCCAAACCCTACCTGCCAATTTCTTTAATAAAAAGATTCTGACCCTTATCAAGGGAGCATATCCTACCAGGCATACATCTGCACACATGTGGGGTTAAGATACAGCAGTCACATGCAACGTTTTCTTTACTTCCAGAAAGCCAGCCTGCCACTAAGCAATGCTTTCTGGCCTTCACTTGTAAAATACGCCCTGCAATTTCTTATCCATTACTTTGCAGAAAGCTGTTCAAATCCGTGGATAAGGTTTTCTAGTAGAGCATGAATGGCACTACCAGAGGGCTCCAAATTAAGCATTACCCGGTTTTCCTCTGCAACAGAAAGGGGCTTTTGAAAATACAGGAAGAACTAGCAGGCAGAGCATGCCTCTGCAGCACATGACACAGAACCAAAACATCAATACGCATGCTTGCATGCAAAACTAATCAGCCGAGTATGAGATGTTTGCATTAAATTTTTTTTAGAATTAAATTAAATTCACTCTAACTCTCCATCAGATCCTCAGGACGACTTCAAATTCATCATAATAAACACAACTGGAGGACACAGAGGCAACAGGAAAGTGACTTTTCCTTGAAAGGAAGCAGGAGAGCAGAGTTATGACTAGTTTAAATAATTTGAACCAATAAGGCAATCTATAGTCTTTGCGTGAGATGATCCTAAGAAAGTTATCATTCACATCTAAAGAAGCACAGTGCATGTTTTGTAAGTTTTTACATTCCTGTTCTACAATAGTGCCAAACAGAAATTTTAGAAGCATCTGGAGATAGTCTCTAACTCTGTTAGTCATATCAGATGTTTTCTACTACATTTGCTTCTCTTTCTTGCTATAAGTCACTATGCAAGTCACCTATATTAACTACAAAGCACTCACTCCTTATACAAACCTTAATAAAGTAGTTTATCCCAGCAACCACCTGAGTCCTATATACTATGGCTGTAAAGATGTCATATGTCCTGTTTTCCCGGCTCTCAAATTGTGGCTTCACCTGTAAAAAGAAAGGGAAAATGGGTGGCAGGTTCATATTTAGGCTTTTCTTTCACATCTACCACTCTAATTTTCATCCTTTCAAACACACACCCTTAATGAAATAAACGCAAAACCCCCAAAATAATTCAATTTACACCAAGACCTCCAGCCCTCCTTCCTAGCATTGCCTCCAGTATTCTTTAAAATCCTGCTAGAATTAGACTTCCTCATTGATTTCCCCTCACCCTGACAGCTGTCCCACTAAGCTGTCTCCTGCTCAGTATAGAGAAACTGGTACCTGCTGTCCTTTTAATTCTTTGGCAAAGTAGCTAGGTACCAAGCCACCCTCCCTAGCAGGGTACACCCCATGTCAACCACACTGTTATAGAGCGGTGCAAGTCAGCCCCCCTCACCTGGAACACCTATGCCCATGACAGCCTGGGAGGCTGTGGACCCCTGTTATCTCTCACAGCCTCAGAGCTGCACTCTATCTGTTCAATGTTTTTCTTTAAGGACTTGCAATAAACAGAGTATCAAGACAACCACCTTGATCAAGTAGTTCCTGGAAGTTATTCTAGTGCTGGGTGGAAGCCCTGCAGCTAAAACTGTAGTTTAAACTAAATATGCCCTTCAACATCTAGAACCATGTAACATACAAACAACTGTAATAGGTACAATGGTCCAGGACTAAATCTCCAAAACTGGAAGTGTGACCATTAAATTGTGAGTCAGAAATCAACCCCAGACCTGCATAAACATCATCAGTCCTTCACTATGTAGTAGATGCAGGTAATGTAGTTCCAGAAGAAACGATGTGCTGACAGCATTCATAAACACATCTACCTGAGCTGGTATGTACAGCACCCAGTTTAAGCCCTGTGGATCTTAAAACATGCACAGTTCAGATACCTACAGACTTTTCACACATTTAAAAAAAAATTTAAAAATGTTAACAGTTTTTCCTAAAACACAGGAAGTGTAGGGCAAGTTTTAAGTTCAGCAGCAATTACAGTGATGCTGTCCTCTCAGAGATTAAATATTTTTATAATTACTAGGCTGAAAGGGCTGGGGAGGAGCAGGGGAGACAGCTGTCAGCAGCAGTGGAAGTCTGAACAGGTGTCTGAGGCATCATGATTTATGTACTAGTGTTTTACTATAGTTGTTTGTATCTGATGACACAAATTCCCTGCAGAAAGGCAACTGCAGTGAATATAAACCGAAAACTTATTTCTGTCATCTAGAAAGCAAACAATTTTTGCAGCTGGGTAGCAAACCTCTCCTCTGCACTTGGTGCCCATGCCGACGGCCCGACACAGGGCAGAGGCATTCCAAAGTCAGGCAGAGGACCGCAGCGTTGCTCGGCAGCCTGCTCAGGCAGCCCCTGGGAGGAGCCGGCAGCATGTCCATGCCTCTCACCACCCGCCTGTTTCACAAAAATGCACACAATTAATCTGCTTTCTCAGCACATCCACCTACAACTGGCTACCACTCCTATGGCATTCCTTCCTAGCAGGCAGGTCCCAGAAAGTACCCTAGTAATGTCCAGATTAACCATTTCCAGACAGTCAGAAATTATCCAATGCCTTCAATTCATCATATTCAGGCTCCTCGTAATCTCTTACTCTTGCTCTCCTTCCAAGTAGCTTCCACAGGGCTTCTATCCCTGGGAACCAACAGCTATACTTTAAACTCAGGAGCTGCTAACTCTAGCAAACCAGGGAAACTTCAATTTCCAACCCTCTTCCAGCTGGATGGGTTTGAGGGCTCCTAGGATGCTCCTAAGTGGCAGCCTTTGGTACCTGTTATTCCCCTCTCAGAACGAAACAAAACCAGTTCTCCCCAGTTTTACAACCTCCCCCAACCTCTTACCCTTATGTCCCCCATTTGCTATTTACAGACAGAGCCTTCAGTAAGATCAGGCAGGCAGACAGCTCCTTAATCCTCAGATGGAAAAATATAACATTCCTAAGATCTTGCCTAACAGCTCCTTAAACCCAAAACATTCCTCAGTTTTAGGCAATATCCATAAAGAGACTGAATAAATAACATCCCCCAGCTCACTAAGGATGACTACAGACAACGCACAGGTGTAAGTAAATAATTACATAATACCAAGATCACATAGACCTTGGGCATCCCAAGGTCTGCAGATGCTCTTCACAACTTCGCTCAAATCGTATGAATTGCTTCTCTGCTTAGCAGAGCATAAAATCCCACAGAATTGCATCATCAAAGGGTGACACCGTTATCTGGCTGGCAGCAGAGCAGGACTGCCTCTACTTAAGGTCTGTCTCCACAAGAGTATTTTCCTTAGAGAACTACACCAAAGCCTCTGCAGTGGAGTGTGAGCTTTTTCAAAGAAGAAGGACCAGGGAGAGTTCTCTCTCCTGTGCTCAGCACAAGGCAAAAATTTCACTTTGCAAAAAATAGAGCAAAGAATAATTTGTTCTCATTTTCCTGAAGTTACTGAGAATGGAGGAACAACGAAATTAAGATCAGTCCTCTTTGGGAATCAAACAGAAAATCTGTACATCCACATTCCAGATTCCCTGTACTTTAGGAGCATCAGCACAGCCCGAAACACACGTTCACATTATAAAGTGCATGTTCGCTCCGTGACAGTTAAGCACCGTGGTTTCATCTCTGATACACACTGCAGTAGGGTAGGATCTTTAGATCACCCATAACACAGCCTAGCATTAAAAACATAGGTCAGTATCTGGCATGCTACACTGTCCTAGTAGTGTTCAAAGGCGGCCCTTAGGTATTTCACAGGCTCATCAGTCAAACTTCACAGCCCCCAGCTGGCAGGAGACATTGCCCTCCCTGTCTTACATGTGAGGAAATAAGAATTGCAAATACCCAAATGTGCCACAAGTCCTTGCCTAGGATCTATCCTCCATAGGTAAAAAGGGAATTTCTGATCTCTGCAAGCGCTGCTCCTTCAAATACTTGTGCCAACATAGGATGAACAGTGATACTGCTCCTGAGTGATTCAATCTGTGTCCACCAAACAATTCTAGATAAATCCTTTTCTCTCTCTCTTCTGCAGTAAGTTACGTCCCCTCTGAAAACCTGTTATGCCTCCCTCCAACATGTACTCCAGCCCTTCCCCACATACACACGCGCAACTGGCAACACCAGCTGTGACTGACCAATAAAGCCAAACAATAGAAGAAAGCTCAGAGGAGCTGGGGAAGGGCAATGTGTCTACGAAACTCAAAAAATAATGCAGGGTGTGACTGACCACAGCTTTTGCAAAGAAACTGACTTTATCTCAACACAAAAGGGACCAGAGGCTGTTTCATTTAGATAAGCAACTATGTCAGTTGAATGGATCAACTGGTGGTGTAACTCCCCGAGTTCATTAAAAGAATGTGAACACCTCCCTGAGTTAGCCAGACCAGCATGGGGGGAGTGAATACGTGGCTCTGCCCAACACAGAATATAAAAACTAAACAACGAACAAAAGCATTTCAAAGACAACAGTGGGCTTGAGCTGGCTTCAACCCACATACTCCTTCCTGGTGACTAAGGATGCCCAGCATCATGACAGCGAGCATATTATAGAGACCAGTAACGGAGATCACACTGGTACTGTGCTTGAACTGTGTATTGCAATTGCTGTATTTTGTTAAGACTAACTTACATCTGTATTGCGTTACCAGTCTATTTGTATCACTCTGTTAAATCAGAAACCTCATGTAACATCAAGTATCTTCAAGTAAGTGAACTGGATATTAAACATTATACCCTCCACGTGTGGGATATCTAAAAGAACCTGGTCAGAGTGCTGGACTCTGGCATCAGTCTACACCGCCTATTTACAGATCTCTCATGGTGGCTCTCCGCTCGCACAGCACAGCCCACCTTCGGCTGGTTTCATCATTGCCTGGTATTAGCCTGCAAGCTCGCAGGAGATGAGGAATGGTGCCAGTGCAAGCTCTGTCCCCTGTGGCACAGCAGAGGGAGCTGGAGCCCTGCACACACAGGAGTGTGCAGCAGTATCGGCCCCACTACTTCCTATTTTTGTTTCCTCAAGGAGGGGTAAGTTATGCTTTGTGCAGTTGCCAAAGGGGGAAGAGCTCATCTTTCAGAGCTGGGAGGGTGAAGGGAACTGGGTGGGAGGGTGGGAACAGGAGATGGGAGGCACAAAAGGAGCTTTCCCATGCCATGTTGTTCCACTCCTCAGGAAGCACTTTATACTCTTTTAAGAGCTGCTGCACTGCAAGGCATTAGAGGATCTGCAGAGGTGTTGTTCACACAGCTGCTTCCACTACAGGACCGCTGCCTGTAACCAACCACCACGGTAATTGGACTCACTCTGCCTGCCTTGTGCCAAGCTCACCTCGCCCCACTGGCTCAATCAGCAGCCCCTGCATCACAGCTGGGACTCTAGAAAACACTAGATGCCTGCAGAGAACATGCCATTTATCCATAGCCTTGTCCTTTACATATCTTTTTTTAATGCATACTACCATATGATTTGTCCTACCCATGTCCTTCAGTGAGGAATTAATTCTACCAAGTACAATCTTCTGCCTTCAAATACACCACCTTTAATTTCAAACAAGTGACCTCAGTGCTGGCATAATAGAGCTGGTCTTTGAACTACACGCGAACATTAACTGAAGGTAGCCAGTGCTATTGCCCAGCTATGGACAAGGATGAGACAGAGAAGTAGTTTGTCTTGGTCTTGCCAGTACACTGCCTATGCAGTATGCTGAGAAAATACTTACTGGCAATCAAGGAGATTCCCATTTTCAACACTAGCTTCTCCAGTTTAAACACTGGTTCAGTATCACCACCTGTTCTCCCAGCCTTTACACAAGCTTCAGGACTCAGCCCTTTGCACACAGAGAATTCATCTTTAGCGAGGTCACAACTCACCTGGTTAACAATATGCTGGACTTCTGGAGTAGCGGGCTTGGTCTCAGATAAGCCCCCAGGCATCATAGTGGCAGGTAACTTCTCTGAAACGACGGGTGCTTCTGAAGAGGGAAATTTAGCACAGTCTGAGCAGAGTCACCAGGCATCTCTTATATATACTTCTACATGTGTCATGGAATCATATGACCTGTAACATATGGAGCCTACCATTACTGAACTGAAGAAGGAGACAAATGGGGAAAACAGGGGGGAAAAAAAAGCAATGTAAAGCACTGAGAATACTAAATGTAAAAGGCATTTTAAAATCTTAAATGTATGTTAAGTCTCCACATCAATAAGAAAAACAAACAACAGCCTCCAGCCACCCACATCTTAAGACAGTTGGTTTGGGCTGCAACTAGAACCTCTTGCTTCTCCACCCATATGCAGATGACTAGTCTATGCACTTAGGAAATGGATCAGTGTCACACCCAGTATTTCCCAACACCATTCAAGATCAGAAGAAAGCATGCAGTAATTTCCTTAGTGCAGGTCCCTTCAACTTGAAAATTGTATTGTCTCAATATCCTTCCAAGTGGGAAACAGGAGCAGACTGCATTTTACTTTCAGGGACTTCATCTCTCTCTGCCTGACCAGAAAGGTGCTAAGATTCCCACTCAGAACCAGAAGGGAAAAAATTAAATCCTAGGTTCAGGTAAGTATTGCTAATAAGTTATTTCTGCTTGTTCCCCATCAAACCTATGGTTGCATTCAAGCAATCATAATAACAACAGAATATGCAGTATCATTTATATTTTTATTGAAACTCTAGTGCCAGTTTCCTGGCAGACGAAGTATGATCCCCCTCACTACAGTAGTTGTGTGTGCACAACAGCTGTTCTAATTTCAAGGTACTTATATTTGACACGTTGCTGAAATACGTAACATGAAGAATATAGAGTCAGAAGTATTCGTTTTGCAGTTATGCCACAGACACATGACACAGTCATAGCCATGACCATATATGAATGTACAAAGGTCAAAACACATCCAAACTACTGAGGAAAGGCTAGTAACTGTTAGCAGCCCTACCCATTAAGAGAGAACCAACACTTCAAGACCACAGAAAAACTACTCCCCTTTGGTATTCCTGACATCTCCATCTCCACCAAGTGGGAGGAATGTTCTTCCAGAACCACAGAAGTAGCAACAGACCAGACAATTTTTAGTCCCTAGGGGTGGGTACATGGCAGTGGGTGACATGAGAATATGTGCTGCACACAGGCAATGGTCACTTCTGCTACAATCAGCATTAGGGAACTGGCTAGAATCAAGCATGTTCATGACCACAACAACGGTGGCTGTGTAACACAGACCTATCGGTGTCCTAACCAGGCTACTGACCTTCCTCCTCTCAGATAAGAGGTGATGCAACAAACTGTAAACAAGTACTTCATACCTAACTTCAGGGCCTGTTCTTGGTGCAAGGACCAGAGATTGAGGAACTGAGGCTGTAGGGGCCCTAAACTTAACAGTATATAGATCAAGATAAAAGCATGTTACTGATAAAGATATTGCATAATTTCCCAAACTTGAGCAGGAGTGGATGAAAGGCATTTGAAGAAGAAGAGTTGTCCTGAGACAACATCTTTCTGAACAAAGAGAAAAACATTCCCAGTTCTTGTGAATAAAGGGAATGGAGATGTTAAAACTGGAAGTCTGCCACTTTCTCCGAATTCACCACTCCAGATGAGGAGTTCCTCACAGCCCAGTTCATGGAGTTCATGACAATTGAGCTCAATTGAGCTGATGAGCTCAAACTCCATCTTTTGCACAAGACCCTGCTGATTCACTCCAATGCTGATCATCTTCCACCACGTTCCTACCACGCATCTTATTCACACATCAGGACAGATGAGCTCACTAACTGGAAGATCCAGCTCACCTTACAGAGGCCAGAAGCCACAGAGTGCATCCAACAACCATGCAACACCAGTGCTACACCAGGGTATTTTATAAACTTTTCCACTCACCAGGAGGCACCAACTGCCCTGGGAAGGGAAGTTCGTAAGATTCCCAAGACAGCACTACACCTTTGGAGAACATTTCATTCTGATGAGTAAGAAATACATTAAGCACAAATTCTAGGAGGGTTAATTTATAATCTTGGGAACACTGTAGGTGTGAAACTAAAGACGTTAATGTTGTGTGGAAATCATTCATTGGACTCCATACTTCTGGATTTTACAGTTTTTGACTTCAAAGCATAAGAACTTCTCCCCACCCCCAAATGCAAAGAGTTGTGCAGAAGGGAAGGGAAAGAAAATAGGCAGTGGGATTGAGTGCACCCTCAAGTTTGCAGATGGCACCCAATTGAGTGGTGCAGTTGACACGCCTGAGGGACCGGATGCCATCCAGAGGGACCTGGACAAGCTCAAGGAGTGGGCCCATGTGAACCTCATGAGATTCAACATGGCCAAGTGAAGGGTCCTGCACCTGGGGCAGGGCAACCCCCAGTGTCAGTACAGGCTGGGGAATGAAGGGGTTGAGAGCAACCCTGTCGAGAAGGACTTGGGGGTCCTGGTGGATGAAAAGCTGGACATGAGATGGCCATGTGCGCTCACAGCCCAGAAGGCCAACCATATCCTGAGCTGCATCCAAAGTAGAGTGGCCAGCAGGTGGAGGGAGGTGATTCTGCCCCTCTGCTCCGCTCTGGTGAGACCCCACCTGGTAGTCCTGTGTCCAGCTCTGGAGCCCTCAGCACAGGAAAGAGACATGGACCTGTTGGAGCAGGTCCAGAGGAGGGCCCCAAAAATGATCAGAGGGATGGAACCCCTCTCCTATGGGGACAGGCTGAGAGAGTTGGGGTTGTTCAGCCTGGAGCAGAGAGCACTCCAGGGAGACCTTCTTGCAGCCTTCCAGTACTTAAAGGGGGCTTGTAACAAAGATGGGCAGGGCTTGTTGCAATAGGACAAAGGGTAGTTGCGATAGGACAAAGTGTAACGGTTTTAACGTAAAAAAGGGTAGATTTAAACCAGATATAAGGAAGACATTTTTCACAATGAGGGTAGTAAAACACTGGCGCAGGTTGCCCAGAGAGGTGGTAGATGCCCCATCCCTGGAAACATTCAAGGTCAGGTTGGACAGGGCTCTGAGCAACCTGATCTAGTTGAAGATGTCCCTGCTCATTGCAGGGGGGGTGCACTAGATGTCCTTTAAAGGTCCCTTCCAACCCAAACTATTCTATGATTCTATGAAATCAACACCAGTTGTCAGCAAGCTGACACAACAGTTTACAGAAGCCAATCAGTGTGTTTTCCTTCCATGGGAGTGCTAATGGCTGTGCCAAAATCCAGTGATATTTCTGAGATTGGGACACAGTACTCATCCTTCACACATAGTTCATGAAGTCACTTTGGAATGCTGATGTTTCACAGACCTATCAAAGATGATCAGTAGCAACAGACTAACTTAGGCAACCCTCATCTACACCTCTTTCCATGAAGCTTTGGGTGTAGTGAAACAACATTTGGAATATTACCTTGAAAAGAACAGCTGTCCCCATTCCATCTCTTGCACAACATCAACAAGCTAGCGAGTGGCTCCACTTTAGTATCTGAGACATGTTTGATATTACATACCATTCCAGCCTACGCCTACCCATTTGCACAGATGGCAATTTCTCTTCACAGAACTGTACTGCTGTTACCTTGGAGAATCTGTGCTGGGAGACCAGCACTAGTATTCTTTACAGTTTTAAAGCTGAGTAACATCTTTCACCTATGTACCAATAATGAAGAAACAAATCTTTACAGCTTGCAGGCCACTACTCTCTGGTCCTGTATAACCAATTTTAAGAAGCAAAAGATATAGTCAATAACACCACCAGCAGAGTAACAAAACAAAGCAAACAAGCTAACAAACAAAAAAAACAAAACCCAAGGTTATATATTTGAGTTATTTTTAAACCAGAAATTAAGCCACATCTGTAGAAATTGTGAAAGTTAAGTCAGTAGGTCAGTCTTCTGGTTTTGCAGTGACAAGACACCATAATTGTGACTGGATGAAATGACAGATAGTCTGCCCCATTTTAAGAGCTGCTAAAGGAAAGCAGTCCTTCATCTACCAACTGAAGA
Organism: Phaethon lepturus; assembly: GCF_000687285.1. Lineage (NCBI taxonomy): Eukaryota > Metazoa > Chordata > Aves > Phaethontiformes > Phaethontidae > Phaethon > Phaethon lepturus. The sequence goes on along the minus strand of NW_010524432.1, from coordinate 11,597 downwards.
TCTATTTGTCATCATCACAGTAACAACAGTCTCGACTTTCAACATGCTGGTCTGCAAAAAAGGTTTCCCCTCCTGCTACTCACTCTGATTTAAAAAGATTTCTGACATTGCACATCAACTAGGATTAACAGAAACCTGAACTTCAGCAGCACAAAGTTACTATATTCCCGCCTATGCTACCAGTAAAGAGCCTCTTCCCCTCAGTCTGCTTCAAAACAACCAAATTCTATCCTTAAAAAAATTCTGTAAAGAGATTACCTATTTCATCAGCCTTGAGCATCTTACATGCTGCGGAAGACTAAGCGCACCGAGTGCCAGAAGAAACACACCTCTATTTCACAGAAAGAAATACAGAAGCACCCGCTTGAGACGACTTTCCAAGCAAGCGGGATCTGCCCACCTATATTCACCATTTCCAAGCAATTGGAAAAGCCCGCCCAGTAGAGGGGGCAAGCCACCTGCAGGAGATCTAGGCTCTGGGCAGGGGCATCAGTTGTACTTTCTGTTCAAGTGCCTTTACCTGCAGAGATAAAAGTCAGAACCAGGAAAAGGATGAAATCCTGGTATTTGTGGGGTCCGTTATTTGATTCACATAGGACATCAAGCAGCCCAGTTATTTTGTGGCTACCTTGATGGTACAGTCGAAGCAGGATTCAACCACAGCCTGAGCATGATCCTAAAATGGACAGGGGTCACTAGGCACAGAGATTTTACCTGCCTTTGTTTAGTACACTCCACAGCTCATACCAATGCCATTTGCCTGCCACCACAAAACATCCCACTTCACAGGCAGATCTTAAGTACTCAAAAAATAGCAAAGACATTTTCTCCTTCCCCATGCCCCAAACCATGGCATGCAATTCCAGTTACTCACCTTAATGTTCCATTAAGTTCAACAGCAAGATTCAAGCAGCCTCTGATCCATGTGCTTTGCCATGTACTGTAAGAGATATCCCTCTGTGCTCACAGCAAACTAAACAGAGTAATTCAACTTCTTAGTACAACCCTCTTGTATACAAGCTGCAAACACCTAAAGAAGTGATGTTTGGGACTTAGAAGTCTTCTTACAGTGTCAGAAGTTTTTCATATACAGGTTTGTATAGACCTACTTGTTTGGCCTTGGATGCAAATGAGAAATTGTGCTATGTTGGGGTTTGGGTGGTTTTGGTTTGGTTTTTTGTTTTTTTGTTTTTTTGGGTTTTTTTTATATAGTTTTCTCGTAAAGTAGCTAAGCTGGGCTACCGAAAAAAAAAAAAAAAAACCTGCATATGTATCACATCCATTTCACAGTTCATTTTTCACACCATCTGCTTAAATGAAGAAGTTTTCCCACAACAGTCAAGCAAACATCTGGATGGATAGAGGAGGACAGTGATTAATTCTCATTACAATCTCTAGTTTCTACAGAAATGCAATACAAGCTTAAATTTCAAGAGTATTGATGCCAACTCTGTACATGCTGACAGAAGTTTCTATCATAAACCTGGCTTAAAAGGGTGAATTTGTCTCCACAGTTGTAGAATCAGGCCCTGAAGAGAACAAAGATTTTAGACACCTATTTACAGGTCAGTATTAGAGTACCAACTTTGAAATCAAAATTAACTGTTCTCAACATCTGGCTAGTGGACCATCTCCTGTGGAAATTAGGTTACTGGCAACTCAGCCCACAGTTCTGAGCAGTATTTGAATTCCACTTTAAGGATAAACAATTATAAGAATTTAATAGTTGAAGAACAAACATGTTTTCTGCTTTCAGACTTGCATAAAAACAATGAGAATACTTCAGAGTGAGACGAGCGCTCCAACTGGAGTAAAGTTCTGCTTAGAGCAGTTGCAGTACCTTGGAAAAAAAAAGGAAAAAAATGAAGTTTGAACATTAGGATTTACATCCTCAAAGACTTCAAATATATTTCTGCCTCGTTCTCAAAGAAAAGTGAGACTAAATGACTCTGCTGTCTAAAAATAAAGGCCACCAAGTAGTTCGAGACTCTACTGGACAAACAACTATAGACCAGATGATGCTGCACAGATTCATGCCATCTTTCAGTAACACAGGTACGTTCCTCCATTTACTTTCCACCCCCTATATGCACAGCATTGAAGAACGTGAGAGGATATAGTCATTTCAGTGCTGTAACTGAAAGTGTTTGCAAGATGGGCAACCTGTATTTTTAAGGTTCTGTTCAAGTTCAATGGTTCTTAAAAGACTTATTACTAGGTAATAAAAACAGCTGGCAACCAAGCAGACCTTGTCATTTGACTGTCAGCCAATTAGAGTTATTAAAAAGTAACGGTACAGATACAGCAATTCTGCTTTCCTCATATTTATCTGCTTTTAAATGTGTTACTGCAGGGGTGTTGCATTTAAAGCTTTCTAAATACAACACTACAGCCAGATTCAACAAGATCAGGTATGCACAGCTATTTTCTCAGTTCAAATGCAATTCACCTACAGAATTAATTTTAAAGGTTCAGAAGGAATGACGAAATGGGGTCACTGTATAGTTAACTGTCTCATTCCCAAATAAAACATATCTTCACCTCCAACCCAAAGTGGTTTTAATCGACACCACCTTCCCTATTTAAAGAAAAAAATCCAGAACTTGGTAACACAGACCAAAGGGCAATATGCAACAGATGCTGCTTGTCAGCATTGTGGGAACAATGTCAAACCTGTATCCACACACAACTCTGAACCAATGCTAGTTTTAGTGTTGAGTAGTTCAGAACCATGCTGGTAGCTTCTTACTTTCAGGGATGCTGAACTTACACTTGCTGATCATTCTGCAATTTTTACTTCCTTTCAGATTTTAGTAGATTATTTGCACAAACACACCACATTCACCAATAGTTTAACAAGCACCAGTTCAGGGAGAGTCCTGTCCTCCCTGCTCAGAGCTGGTTTCTACTGTTTCTTCCCCTCAGGGATTGCTAAAGCTGTAGAAGTTCAAGAAAGATGCCAGTTTCACATTCCATTTGAAAATTATTTTAATACTATAAAACTCATTTGTTCACATATTTTGTACAAAAGATGAGTTGTTTTCTCTTAATTACAGAAGAATCATTTCAACCTTGAGATTTAAACTAAATAGGTCCAAAACAAAACAAGACTGGGTTCTACTGGTTCTGGAGGGTCCCAATACAGCTCACCCAAGGTCTCTTTCCAGTTTGGCTTTCATGGTTATGGACCATCTTGAGGGAAATACTCCCCATCATTGACTCTTCGGAGGCTTGTAGTGAATTCGGCAACGCTCATTAAATACCTGAGACACCAAAACAGAAGAGAAAAAGCAAATCAGCCCTCATCCAGGAGATGATCAGAACTTCAGAGCTAGTTCAGGCAACTATCTCTTCATGTAGCACCCATCTCAAGCTTCCCAGCCCTGCTGTACCAATAAATGGTACTTACCAAGGCATCTGTCTCCATTCACCTTCTCTCCTGGCTTTAGTGAATCCAAAGTTTGCAGCCTGGTGCTGGGGCACTGCAACAGCACTAAAAGTGTTGTCCCTCAGATAAGGGCAGGCTTGTAATCCTGGTAGTCTGTTATCCTCAAAGATGATGATGCCTTTTGTTTGTTTGTTTTAATAGGAAGAGAAGTTATCAGTGGAAGGCTCCTGACCAGCTGCATTCTGTTAAGTTCAATGTGGCATTCAAATTTGGAAACTGTATTCTTCTCTTTCCTGAGCAAACTCATTTTACAGGTGCAAAGAGGTGCAAAGGCTCTTGGAAGCCACGTTCACACTTTTAGCTATCTGACTGCCGGTGCTGATGCTAAGGGCATCTATTGCAAAGGGCACACTACCCTAGCCTCACTCACCTCTGGCACCTTCTCTGGGTAAAATTTAGCATACAGAACTAGACACTGAAGATCATGTTAATTTAGCTTGAACTGCAGGCCTTGTCAAGCAGACTGCTTACCCTAAGGAGGGCCAATAAATGTAACTATTTAGAGTAAGGCAGTCTGAATCAAAACCACAACACATAGGCTCATGCCAAAGTTACAGGTGCTCTTTACAAGCGATTTAGTTATTTATAGTTTTGGCTCCAAACTTTGCCCGGCACACGTCCTGAAAAGCACCACGAGCACCACCTAGCACCAAGCTGAGGCACTGGCGATTATTCATTCCCCCACCAGCACTCCTGCAAGAGCACATTTTCCCAAGCTGTCCAGAGGCTTTTCAGATCCACATGCCTGTGACCTTCAGGATGTCAGGTTTCATGAACTCTCCCATAGGCTTCACATGCAAAGTGAGTGGTCTTGTAATTTGAGGGAAGTTATCCGTCACTTTTATATAAATATGTTATTTTAAACTGTATCTTCCTAGAATCTTCTACTTCTACAGCTGATCTCCTTATTTGGAGTTCAAAACCCAGAGCAAATTCAGCAAAAGTGAAGTTTGCAGCATGCATTAGTTTTAGCATTGATTCTTAACAATTTTTGAGTAATTTTCAACTTATTTTCAGAATTAATTTACTGTAACAAACAGACACGTCTTAGAAACTGTTTCATATTGCAGAAAACAAAAGTTGTGACATAGTTTCTTTCACACACACACAGATAGCCTGTCCCCACTACATTACCACATGCAATGGACATCTCTGGAAGAGTTAAGAGTATGTAAAGGTCTGAGATCAGGTAAGTGATGGAAGGAAACTGTAGAAATTAAAAGCCACAAAGGTTCCCATTCAGAAGCATTTTAATACTTAGTAAATTGCACCATCTTTGTCTGTTGTCTGTCAAAGATATTTTAAGGGCATATATGTCTTAAAGGGTACTGGAAACACACTCTAAAACACTGTAAGGGTCTCTTGCATCAAAACACACATCAAAAAAATCACAGCTTCCAGCTTGCCATCATGCAAACTTTTAAAGCATCTTTAACAGTACCTCTGTGTCCTACGGAAGGAAGATCAATACTGCAATCTTACTAACACTGCCTCCTGCTGTTAGGATCACTGACCCACAAATCTCAGTGTGTTACTCAGGCCAGCCAACTCCATTGGACTACCTGTGGAGTGCTGTTCTCATTTTTCAGACAGGAAAAACAGTGCCTGAGAAATCTTAACATTCATGTTACTATGCAGAAGTTTGATTTTGCTGTCTTTTACGTATTAATACAAAGCACTTTAACAATAAACACCAGTGTGGAGGTGCTGTACAGAGACTAATGCAAGTGTCTTTGTTTTGGAAGTCAATTCCTTGTTTGGTACCGGCCAAACAGAATTCCGCCGCATGCATTTCTATAAAGCAGCATCTTCCTGTATGCCACTATTGCTACAGCTACCCAGAGTAAGTGTTTGAAAATAACTTTCTGTTTCCTAATCAGATTTTTCCAATGAGTTTTTAGTTCATTAGGGCTAATGTAAATACGTAAGTGTACTTTCCAACTAAAAGTCTGCAACAGTAAAAAAAGAGTGGAGGTCTTCACCTGGAAACCAACAAGCACTTCCACGTAACAAATTGCGTTCGGTCCACAACTATGACCAGGATAATTCCTTCAGCAATATATTTTTACTGGCAGCCAAATGAGACGTTTATGCCTATATTCAGACAAAGACAATAGCAGAGCTGGAGATAAACCCCAGAAATACTTTTCTCTTCAAGCCCTACTTTAAACACTAGCAGGCTAAGATATCCCTGCACCATGCATACCTCACTATTTATAAATTAAATGTTCTCCATCTTCAGGAAAAAATTGTCACTGGCAAAACCTTAACACAGCTACAGGAAATCACTGGCATCAGCGCTAACTTCGGTGCCAACTCTGGGCTTCAGAATGGAGATAGTGTGGGGCATGTCTTCCCCCTACCCCTTTTAAATAAAACTGACAGCAGAGTTGCCATAAAATGTTTGCCACTGGTAGCCCACAGCATGTTGTTAAGGCTGTGCTGTTGCTTAGTCATCTGAGCTGGCTTTAAATTAATTAAGCTTAGGGGCATGATTAGCTTTTTCAAGACAGTACAGAGGCAGTACTGACAGCAAAGCATACCTGGAAAACCATGTTGATGCTTATCTATCTAATCAGTCTGCATTGAGCTGTATTGTGGTGACCAGATCTCCGAGAATACACAAGCTGTATGGCATTTATGCTGATGCAATCTAGAGGACTAAAATCCTGAAGCAGCGATTAAAAAGGGAGCTGCAGCTAGTACTAGCTATTTGCAAAAATCTTTTTTGCATTTAGAGACGAAAGAGGTTCTCCATACACTCTTGAAAGCTCTGAAAAGCTACAACAAATGAGAAAAGGATGCTAGACGTGAAAAGCTGCAGCGACAGAATACAGTCATCTCAGAATTTAAGCTTAGTGTTAAGGTCACTTTATAAGAAGACAATGTCTGGGGCCATCAATCCAGAGGGTGATCTGCCCCTTCTGTTGACATGGGGGAGCAATGGCAAGCCTGCCCTTTGCACCAGGGAGCATCAGCCTGGGCCTGCAGAAGCTCCATCAGGAAAAAGTTCAACTTCTACAGTCCCACCCTCCTCTGGCCTCTGCTCAGAAGGGTGATCAGCACCAAACACAGCCAAATTTGAAAGACTCATGTGTCTGACACTGTTAGAGGCCCAGCAAAGCTTTTCAGACAGGCCACCAGAGAGAATTCTACAAAGTCCTTGCCACTGGGCAAGGCAGAGAAAGGGATTTACACAGGGAGTACTCTTGCAGTCCTTCCTCCCTCCTAAATCAGATGCTTTTCTTTCCTTTGTGGTGCAACTGAAAAAGCTTTGATCTCTGTATCCAGAACCGGGAAGTGACTGACCTGAAATATTTCTCCTACCACTGCCCTCAGCTATTCCTAATTAGCCTGCCTCATACGGCACCAGTCCCACACTACCAGTGCAGGACTGTCTGTTGGGACAGAACATCATCACTATTTTAAATGACTGAGTACCTTCCAGCTTCTGTCGTTTACCACTTCTTCAACATTCAGCTCCGACTGCATCAATTTCAACTGCAGAAAATAACAGATAAAGAGGTTATTGTCAAACAGGCCTCCCTGCAGCCTTCAGTGCTTACTACCATTGCAACTGTCTGGATTACAACCCCAGTAACAGGTGTGTGTCCCCTGCGACAATGCAAGCTGAAGGGCATGATGCGTAATCATCCTGAAAACCAGTCCTTTCATTCAGCCAATATTCGGGGCAGACTGAGGTCTGCAAGGGCACAGTGAAGGCAGACTCATAATGCAAGCCTGGCAGAAGTAGCTCCTGGTTACTAATGCTCCATTCTTAAATATTGCCCATCAAGATTTGCTAGCAATTAACGTCAATGGCTTCACAGAGCCAAAAATAACTACACCTAATTCAAGCACTCAGCACAAGGAAAGTCCATTAGCTCTGCAGCTTTGAGTTATCATTCTTCCACACATGCATTAGTGGAGTCATATAGGGACCTGGCAGTAAAGCTAGGACTGAACACAGATCTCAAATTCTGGATTTAGAATTAAGATCAAAAGGAGATCCTCTCCACCTCCTTTGCCATCTACTATGTGCACTGACCAAAAAAGATCTGTCTACAAGAACAGATCACATATGTTCATGCTATCTGAACCAGTTAATATGTTATGTGATCACAGTAGGACAAATCAGGTTTACACAGACACAAAAGATCTGGCAAGAACTACCACAATATGCAGTTCTTGAGCACTCATTTTTACCTACATTTAGGATGTATTTTTGTTGGAGTCTTTAACACAACAGATTCAGAATCAGAGTTTATCCATTTTAAATAAAAGGTTCCAATTAGAGAGTTGGTGAACAGGTGCAAGCCAAGACAGCAATCCCATCAAAAACCCTCCAGGTAAGATGTCCAGACACAGCTAATACAGATGTTGGATGGACTTTTAGCAGGACTTCAAACCATCTGAAATAACAATCCAGCATCCACAGAATGACTAGATGACCAGGATTAGTCTCTATAAAATAACCACTCAGAAGATCTCTAGCAGTTCAAAGAAAGGTTCTTCTGCTGGAGGATGTGAATATGTTTATGGTCATCTGGACTGTCACATGAATTGCCTTTGACACCAAGCCTAAGCAAAACTACTATTTTAGCCTTTTCCTTAAGGGCTGCAGACCTGAACAGCAATAGAGGGTCAGTCAACATGGCTATACAGGGGATTTTGTTGTTGTATTTTTTAAAACACACTCTGACGTTTTAGCAAATGTTACTATTTTGTTTGATAAAGCTAATAATCATTATGCTGTATGTTTTGGATTCCCAGAATTTATTTGGTTGGATATTTTATGACACTTCATTCAAGTAAACTAAGACAACAACAAATTAATACAATAATCAAATGATGTTTTAATGTAAGTGGATTAAAACAATTGGCTGCTAGACTGACACTACTCCAAGTTTTCTTATTCAATGACCCAGAAGTAATAATTTTGTATAAAGTCTTCCAATTTGCACCATTAGCAGGATGAGAGAAACACAAGTAACAGGAGAAAACTGATCTGTATTGCAACCCAGTGAATATACATTTGAAATGTATAATCTTAAACACAGGATGTGTTCTGCCAAGATAGCTTATTTGAGTTGTAGAAAAAACACAACTCTCACAGAGAGCCAAAAAAGAAGAAAAAAGCGGGGGGCGGCTGTATCTCATGAAGTACAAGTGCAAATTTGAGGTCATCTCATCAAAAGATTTCTGGGATGTTTCCAAATCATTGATTGCTTTTAATATTTGCAATCACCTCCAATTATTAAACATTATGATTGTAATCCTCCTAGTGATTTCAGTGATATATTTTGGGCTCCATAACTAAATGATTTAAAGAGTTGGCTCTGCAAACAAAATTTGTAGACAATACTAAGCTACCATTCTAGTTTCGCAAACTAATATGGATGCTTGTTAAAAATTCCGTAAGTGAGTCTTTAAGAATAAAACCACTCACCTGCCACCTGGTTCTTTAAATCTGAGCTCACAACAGAGCACTTCTTTGAAAAGCACATGAACAAACAGTTCACTCAACGCCTGGGAAAAATCAGATGCTTGAGTTCAAATCACCTCCTCAGGAAGCCCTTCAAACTACAACTGGATCATCATTCAACTGCTCTTTGAAACAGGGACTACAACAGGCTCCTCTTGGAACTATGGAGGCAAGTGGATTTTGAGGAAGTTCAGCACCACAAAAGCAAAATTTCAAGATGGATCTCTTCAAGTCTTACAGTATTGCAGCAGAGAAAGCCACACCCAGGATGTAGGGCCATACATATATATAAGTGGGTTGTCTGGCTGTTATAAGAAGAACTCACCGTTACATTGGAAACTTAAAGGCACCGGTTTAGAAACCCTGGTTAAGACAGTCCTCAGCAGAGGAAGACTCATTAAACTGCTGAGCACAACAGACACACCTAGCCAGTGTATGCAAAAAAAGCAATAAGCAGCAGTCTTATTTGGTATGTGCTGCAGCATATGGTGTGTAAAAAAATGGAAAGTGAACATGAGCCATACGGAGCAGGTCTAGGAAGAGAAGACAATGGAACAGTTCACATCCCTGCTAATCTGCACTCCTAGAGCTACACATGCAGTATCCCTTTCCCCCACAAAGGGGGCCCTGGAATGGGGGCAAGAACTTCAGTGGGGTTCCCTTCTCCACTTCTGATACCCCATTTAGATCACCTCTGTCCACCCCTGGTGAAGTACACTTTCCATCCAGAGGCCAGAAGGTTGAGAGGGCATTTGCACATTAAAATTCCTTATGCAAACCCAGAAGTCTTACACCATTGCAAGGTACTCAAAAAATTAACCCAAGAAAACCAACTTCTTTGTTGTTTAGTACAAGTGGAATTCAAGTTTGCCTAGCAGCTCCTCGTAGAAGACAGGAACTCCAATTAACACACAGAGTAAGAACAATGCGACTCAGGGTAATGATGAAAAGGGACAGCTTTAAGGCTGCGTAATTGTGTGGTGCAAGAGAGATACACAACAGTCACGTTCCATTATCTTCTGGTCTTTGCATCTTGGCACCCATACTTGCCGTTCGCAGACATACGAGTTTTACAAGACCTCAAAAAGGCAAAACGAACCTTCAGGCATTTTGAAAGGACTAAGCAAGCCCCAGGTAAGTTCTATGCGAAGTGGTGTTGGTCAGTGAAGGTTAGAGACCACGATGGGGAAGTACACATTTTTCTATGGCATTTGTGTAACAGGATCTCAGACAATGCTCCACTTGCAGGATAACAGCAGCTCTGTCTTGAGGGCTAGGGGAAATGGTTCTCACAAACACAGCCAACAGGAACCTCGGAGTTCCTGAGTGTGAGTCTGAGTGCCTGAGTCAGGATCCACTTCAGGTTCTCTCCAGCACACTGGTCTTTCTGTTTGGGAAAAATACCCTCTTCTTCCTCCCTGAGTGATCTCTAAAAAGCTCCAACACTCACCTTTGTCTGCTCTTTCCTGAGTTGTTTTAATAATGCTACGTCATCCTGGGCCTTTTCCCTCTCTTCTCTGAGAGTTTTCACTACACTGGAAGTTTGAGCAATGCAGTTTTTGATGATTCTCTCTCTGCTGGTGTGAGCATCCATCAGCTAAGTGGGCAGAGAAAGAAAGTCACAACTCAACCGAGAATAAAAACATCCAAGTTACAAGTTGAAACAGAGACTTTCTGAAGTCAAGGTATTGCTATAGAAATCCCTTTTACTCTATAATCCATGTGTTGGAATTGACACTGCTTTGAGCAGCAGCCATCAACTTGATCAAAAGTCAAAAATACACATGAGCAGAAGTCCTGCCAAAGTAGCACCCACTTTTAAAAGAAAGAAGCGGACTGGGCAAACACCACCCACTGAAGCCTGAAGTGCACCTCGAAGGATCGGTATTGCAGAACAAGTAAGCTCCCCACATGGTTTTAAACTGAAGTAGGTGTTACATGCCCATGGGTTAGATGTGTATAGAATTTGAGCGTGCCAGTTACGGATACATAAAGCACAATATATCAAGGCAGTGGTTTCTTTAGAAACTGAGAATGCCTTACTGGCCACTGCATATAATAAAACATAAGGAAGTGAGTCGAAAGTCAAAGGAGTGCACACTCACAGACTGGTACAGCTCTTTACACGTCTGGCCGGCATCAATTTTCCCCACAAAGGAAGCTGTTGGAATTGTAGTGTTTAATTCGTGGACGATTCTATCATCGATCGTCCTCATCACCCTGAGCAACTCCTGTATTAAAAAAAAAAAAAAAAAAGTTTTGCTTATATGTCTGAGAAAAGCCTACCACAAAAAAACTTGCGTGATTAACTCTTTTAATAGCAAACTAAGTAGACTGCTTACAAACAGCAAAAAAACCCGCACCAAACGAACATTATGCGCATGCAACAGTATGTGGTGCAAACCAACTAGTTCCTCAGCAGCAAAGGCCAGAGCGGGGGCGAGAACTAGTCAGTGCGGAGTGACCAACAACCCCCAGACCCCCCCCAACACTGCCCGTCCCAGCAAGCCGGGCCCTGCCCGCCCTGGTTCCTTCAGGAAACCCGCCCGCGCTACCGACAGGCCGGAGAGCAGCTGCACGAGGCCCCATTCCCGCCCGTTAACGTTTCCAGGCGGGAAACCGGGCACAACCTGCACCAAAAAGGGCAAACTTCGAATAAAAAAA
>NW_010524431.1:1090-1825 GCF_000687285.1 Phaethon lepturus | reverse complement strand
TCCCCCCCCCAGCCCAAGAGACCCGAGGGTCCTGACACCCTGACCCGTTCCGAGCCCCTGGGAACCCCAAGGGACCCCCCAGCACCCACCAGGGACCCAGGGGTCCAGGTGACCCCCAAGAAGGGGACCCAGAACTCTGGGTGTCCCCTAAAAAGGGACAGGGGCGTCCAGAAGGCCCCGAAGATGGGACCCAAGTGTCCAGGAGACCCCCTAAAAATGGAGCTGGGCATCTGGGAGACCCCAAAAAAGGGACCCAGGCATTCATATGACCCCAAAAAAAGGGTGCAGGCATGTGGGTGCCCCCTAAAAAGGGACCCAGGCACCCAGGTGTGCCCCCAAAAGGGGACCCAGGTGTCCGGGTGGCCCCACAAAAGGGACTCATGTGGCCGGGTGTCCCCCAAAATGGGACCCAGGCATCTGGATGACCCCAAAATGGGACCCACCACCCAGGTGTCCCCCCAAAAGGGGACCCAGGCGTCCAGGTGACCCCCCCAAAAGGGACTCATGGGGCCGGGTGTCCCCCAAAATGGGACCCAGGCATCTGGATGACCCCAAAATGGGACCCACCACCCAGGTGTCCCCCCAAAAGGGGACCCAGGCGTCCAGGTGACCCCCCCAAAAGGGACTCATGGGGCCGGGTGTCCCCCAAAATGGGACCCAGGCATCTGGATGACCCCAAAATGGGACCCACCACCCAGGTGTCCCCCCAAAAGGGGACCCAGGCGTCCAGGTGAC
>NW_010524431.1:0-357 GCF_000687285.1 Phaethon lepturus | reverse complement strand
CAGGGTGGCCGCCCAAAAGGGGACCCAGGCACCCAGGTGACCCCCCAAAAGGGACTCATGGGGCCGGGTGTCCCCCAAAATGGGACCCAGGCATCCGGGTGACCCCAGAAGGGGACCCAGGCACCCAGGTGTCCCCCCAAAAGGGGACCCAGGCACCCAGGTGACCCCCCAAAAGGGACTCATGGGGCCGGGTGTCCCCCAAAATGGGACCCAGGCATCCGGGACCCAGGCACCCAGGTGTCCCCCCAAAAGGCGACCCAGGCATCCGCGTGACCCCAAAACTTGACCCAGGCACCCGGGGTAAAGCCCCCCCCACCACCCAGGGAGACCCCAGACCCCCCCGAGGGGCGCGGGGAC
>NW_010524430.1:0-229 GCF_000687285.1 Phaethon lepturus | reverse complement strand
GGCTAAAAGGACTTTTTTCTTTCTTGATGGATCTCAAGAACGATAATTGTATTTGCTGTGATAAAAAGTTAAATTGCATAAAATTAATATCGATTCAAATTAAACCATTTATCTCCTTTCGCTTTTCGGCTCCACAAATACAATTATTGCTTCAGCTATTACAGAGCAAATAAAATTATGGGTTGAAACTGCAGCTTTTTTGCTGGCTTTTCTGCCTCCCCCTCCCCTG
>NW_010524429.1:0-7675 GCF_000687285.1 Phaethon lepturus | reverse complement strand
CTGTGATTCTGTGATTCTGTGATTCTCTTGTAGCATGGGCCAGTCATGGAGATGGCCGTAGCCCTGCTGCTTTTGGCTGGGTCTGCCGCAGGCACAGCAGTTCCTGATCAGACATGATTTAGATTGTGAGAGGTTCAAATCAGCAAATTATTCAAGTCCAGAATGGTCATGCAGGGACCACAAAAGTGTTTTGAGTGAAGTCACAGAATACCGTCACCAGACAATAAATCCAAATGGAAGAGAGAAACTATAAAGCATTATCTTTACTATTCAATCTTCTCCATTTAGCAAAGTCTAGATATAGATAGAAATAGCTTTTCCAGTCCCTCTCGCACTTCTCCTCCTTCAATTTGGAGGAAGTTGTTTTGTTATGTTCTAGGGTTTAGAGCTCTCTCAGACATGTCATATACACATAAACGAAAACTAGAAAATGGAGCAGTGAAAAAACCACTATTTTCTTTGCTCTATTACCAGACAGTTATGTCACTGTATATTTACTGCAGCAGAAATGGCTAATTTTGCTTGGGTCACCTCCTTACTCACACACTTATTTTAGTGCTGCCAGTACAGATGCTGCCATCGGTTATGACAGAGCTGCTGCAAGAACAGGGCTCAGTAGCTTGTGCTTGCTTCATCTTCTGCCTGACAACCTGTTTCAGTCTCAGAAGTACTAAATCTATAAAAAACACTCTATAAAAAACAAGTGCTGCCTCTATAAAGCTCAGACATACTTGGCTTTGAAATGAACAGCTCTTGATATTTCTTAGTTTTTTTCATTTCTTAATTAGTGATGTAGGGATTTTTTTTTTAAGTAAGAAAACAAGATTTTCAGTCAGGATGATGTTGTCTCATCCTGAGACTCACAATTTCCACCCTGGATCTCATAAAGCATGTGCGTAACTCAAAGCACATGAGTAATGCCACTGAGTTCTCAGACTCTGGACCGACACGACTATAGTCCACTATTACCTTACTATATAATCCTCTATAAGGAGCAAATGCAAGATACTGCAATGTACAATATAACAGTCAGAGCACAACTTCAGAGCACCAAATGCTGCTTATCTTATACTTGAAAGCAGTGTCACTGGTGTCAGAGAAAACGCTCAAGTGAGACAGCTGAACAACCCTATCACGGCTTATCTTTCCAAAATAGCATACATACTTTCACTGGATAAATAATACAACTTCCTGTATCTACACAGCATTATGTTTTTAAAACTGCAAACTTTATACAAGCCCTGTATAAGTAACATTAACAAGAATATGTTTCCTCTTTTAATATAAAAATCACACACAAAAAAGTAACCCTTGTTTTTGTCAGTGTTGTTTCATCTCTATTACCAAAAAAAAAAAAGACATTTCAAAGGCATTTACAAAATCATTATTCCCTACATGTGAAAGTATGCTTTGTTTACCTTTTGCTACATTTTAAAACTTCAGAAGATTCTGGCTTTCATCCAAGACCGCAACTACCCTGTCATAGGCAAGGACCTACACATGGCAATAAGAAATCCTTAGGATTTCTAGGTGCCTGTTTCAAACACACATAACTTTTTTTTCTTTCTGAAACAAAAAGGTTATCAGAAATGAAGTGGTATTTTCCTGCTTTTCATTATTAGAGCAGTTCTGCAAAATGCAGTCCTAATCATTGTTCACTTTATCACTCATATTAGGGGATGATAAATTAGATTCTAGACTTCTTAAATGACACTGGACTACATCTACCCTACATCATGTACTTGAAATTAGGTATTGTGTAGATACTCACAAAACATGCCAAGGAACAAGCATTAATGGACAATGTTAGATGGTTCAATTGTGCGAGTCAAACGTGGTAACGTATTGACTATCCATTAGTTGAAGCTGCTGCTATTTCTGACACAGCCATATATTTTGGGGAATTCAGGATTTCAGGGAGGTTTTACGCTCATTTATTCGTTGCCTAAGGCCAAGTCAGGTATCCTTTCCAGCTCTAGATCTGCAGTGAAGACATTACTATCCTCAGCTGCTTGAGACTGACAGCTGGATGGGTGTTGCCACCTTCACCCCTGCGTGCGTGGAGGGGAGCACAAGTGCAGCCACCCCCCAGTAACTCCAGTCTGCCTTTGCCTGGTCCATAGGGGGAACTGTCCATATGATCCCTTCTGTTCGGTGAGCGATGGAGTGGTAACCCCTAGCAGAGCGTGGGGAATAAAAAGGTCACCAGTGTCTTCTACCAGCACAGACATTTGCAAAGTGTCTGCCCCTGCCCTAGTAAGAAAGTTGTGTCCGTATAATTAAAGGTCAATAAGAAATACTGAGGTCAGTATGAAATAATCATACTAAACCAGTTAAATTGTCACAAAAATGTTTGTTGACATGTTTTTTACATTTCATTTTAAAAAGCAAGATCTTTGAAAAAGAAGTTAGAGTATCCAGAAGAGGGAACTTATTGCTTCAGTTTAACTAATTTAAAGTGGTACAGCTTTCCCTTGGACAAGCTCCATTTCTAACTGTCAAGCTGACATTTTTCACAAGTGCTACATTTGAAAAATCATTCTCTGTTCTTCAAGAAAAACAGATCTGTTGTAATAAAGATCAGTGACGAATACGTTTGTAGGGTTGGTTGGTTGTTTTGGTTTGGTTTGGTTTTCATTTAGAGTGTTCAATCTTAAAATTCTGTCTACAAATGTTAAAATCAACCATATATGCAATGTCATGACACAGCAACTTCTGCATCTTCCCCACCTCAAGCCCAGTTATTTCTGATACACCCAACTTACCTGACTTTGGTGTGACAACTTTGATTATACCAGCTATGTGCCCCAGTGTTATCCAAAACACACCCCTCAGGAGCAAGAAGCAAAAAATCCAAACCCTTAAATCACTATTGTCCTCTCACACATTATTTTCTCATTATTTTGCTCATGATTTTCCCTTTCTCTGCCATTGCTTACAAACTCGTCCTTCCCTCCATAATTTTTTTAAAACCTTTCATCAAAATGCCTCCTGATTTTGCCATGTTTTGTCAGATTTCCCACATTGAAATCACAGAGTTTAGGAGGTAATATGACCCAAATGAAACTAAACTGAACCCAGAATGGTCCAAATGATAAAAACCTACCAACAGGAGACAAGGAAACTTGTCTAATTTTGCAAAGAGTCCTGATCCCCATAAGAACTCCTTAGGATATGCTGTAAACTGTAAATTGATAATTCCTCAATCTGTACGAAAAAAGCAGTGACTAGATAGGTTTGCAATGTTATGTGCAATACTGCGTAGCTCTGGCTCCCACCATTGTCTAGAGTTCAGGATCTGTCAGAGCAAACTATGGTTCCTTTCTGGCTTGTGTGCCCAAAATACCTTCCCACTGGTACAAAGGTACAGGGAAGAGAATAGCTGGATGCCAAGTGATACAGCCACCTCACAGGGAAGGCCCTATGTGCTCAGGAGACAGGCAACACTCCTGAGGGACCAGCACAAACTTAACTAATCTGTTGTGCTTCCTTCCTTAAGAAATATTGAATAGAAGAGTGTGACAGCAAGGAAAGGAAATGCATACCCTTTTATTATGTGAAGTCCAGCTTCACACCACATTACAGTGACCTTCTCAGGTTTTCTGTGATTTGATTGCCTGCTGTCCCATCCACCTCATTCCTCAAAGGTTAATGAGGCTAAACAAGAGAGAAACCAAAAGGTCAGCCAACGAAATGCTGATCTATTGACAAAGCCTAAGGAATGAAAAAGTAATGCAGAACTCAAATACTGTTGTTCCTGCATTACTGATACCACACTAGAGCAAACCCATACACACATGTCCTTCAGAAAATTTTGCTGTGCATGAAGCAGAGACGTGACCTTCTCTCTCAAGTCCAAAAAGATGAACCAATGCTATTACACCCAAAGGCTGAAGTTCCTAATTCATTATAACTGTGGCATGGTGAAGAATGACGAAGAGGGAACTAGGTATGAAGTCAGGAAAATTACTCTGCCTCTCTAATTGCTTACTGATTGGAGCAGGTGCATGTGGGACAAAACTAAGGTTTGCCTCCCAGCTGACCATGTCACCTCTGCTCCTCACCTCCAGGCTCAGATCTTTCACCAAGGCCATGTAAGTGCCAGTTGTCAGAGAAACTCTGCTGCTCTCAGAGGTGGTACAAGCTGTATTATAGCTGGAGACTTTTCTCTTCCTGGAGAGTAGAAAAGGGCAGAAAATCTGTCTCTCAATCCAGGTGATGACCAAGAATAATGTCTAAAGAGGAGTTTATGATGAGAACATTCTTCCATTGTAAAAATTTGATCACTCAGGACTCCAGCTTTTCATTGGAAATAGCACTTCAGTCAATATGAAGGAATGTTTGGTCAAAATGAGCAAGCAAAAAACCATCCATTCCTTCCCATCACTGTCTGTCTGAGCAGGGACTTAAAACTGTTTTTTTTAATAGAAGCAAGGATTTGTTTCAGATTCAGAACTCAAGATGCCTGGAATTCTGATTTGTTTCAGAAAAATGCAAATTTTTAACATTTGCAAGATTTTAAAAAATCTATTTCTAGTGTTGGAAGCAGAGTGAGTACTGTTTTATAATAATCTGCTTTGTTTACCTAACACATATCTCCATCTATTTAGAAATGTGATTTGTTTCTTTAGTTACCTTTCTTTGACAAGCAACAGTTTAAAAGAAAGCAATAGTTTGCAAAGCCCTTCCTGGACTCATCTTTAATTAACAATGATGCTGAAGAAATTACTACTACTGAAAACTGCCAGCAAGCTGCAGGACTACAGAATTAAATCAAAATGGCTAAGCATCAGATTTGAAAGAATAGTCTGTAAACAATACACCTATCTGCAAGAATGATATGGACAGCTGGTGTGGGAAAATCTGTTATACTTTTACACTTGCAAAACTGCCCTTTACAGTTAAATTAAAGAATTATAAAAGTTGCCTCAGCAGATGTCTTCAGCAGTAACATAAAGGAAGAAGAAAACAAAAAGGGAGGATTGAAAATGTGTTTTCTTAGCAAAGTGAACCTCCTTCATTCTTTGACGAAACTAAAGGATACATTTTATTTTCCAGACCATGTTACATATTGTGGGGTTAAAAAAAAGAATAAAAATTAATGAATAGTTGATTCCAGTAATTACAAAGCATAGAATTGTGCTAAAGATCTCAAAACACTGTCACATGTTCTATAGCTCTCCACAATCCTTTTCTGTTTTGTTGCCTTTTGTAGGGATGGTAAGTGAGGCACCAGCACCTGTCACTAGACCACTAAACAAATAATGTGCCTTCCCTTTGCATGGATGACTGGAAGGAAATTGCTGCCTAGTGCACCTATTACTTCTCCCTTGACATAAATTATGAGCCACTTACAATGATTGTGGTGGGTTGACCCTGGCAGGATGCCAGGTGCCCACCAAAGCTGCTCTGTCACTCTGCTCCTCAGCTGGACAGGGGAGAGAAGAATATTCAGAAAGGCTCGTGGGTCGAGATAAGGCCAGGGAGAGATCACTCACCAATTGCTGTCATGGGCAAAACAGACTCAACTTGGGGGAAAAAAAAAAAAAAAAATATTACCAGTCAAATCAGAGTAAGATAATGAGAAAAGAAAAACTAAATCTTAAAACACCATCCCTCACCCTTCTTTTCTTCCTGGGCTCAACTTTGCTCACAATTTTCTCTACCTCTTCCCGCCGAGAGGTGCAGGGGGACGGGGAATGGGGGCTGTGGTCAGTTCATCACATGTTTCTGCTGCTCCTTCTCCTCAGGGGCAGGACTCCTCACACTCTGCCCCTGCTCCAGCATGGGGTCCCTCCCACAGGAGACCATCCTCCATGAACTTCTTCAATGTGAGTCCTTCCCATGGGTGGCAGCTCTTCACGAATTGCTCCAGCCTGGGTCCCTCCATGGGGTGCCGTCCTTCAGGAACAGGCTGCTCCAGCCTGGGTCCCCCATGGGGTCACCGGTCCTGCCAGCAAACCTGCTCCAGCCGGGGCTCCTCTCTCCACGGGACCACAGGTCCTGCCAAGAGCTGGCCCCAGCGTGGGCTTCCCACGGGGTCAAGGCCTCCTTCAGGCATCCCCCTGCTCTGGCTCGGGGCCCTCCCTGGGTGCAGGTGGAGATCTGCTCCCCCGTGGAGCTCCATGGCCGCAGGGGCACAGCCGGCCTCACCGTGGGCTTCCCCAGGGGCTGCCGGGGACCCTCTGCTCCGGCGCCTGGAGCCCTCCTGCCCCTCCTGCTGCTCTGACCTGGGGTCTGCAGGGCTGTTTCTCTCACATATTCTGTCTCCTCTCGTCCACTGCAGTTGCACAGCATTTTTTTTCCCCCTTCTCAAATCTGTTATCCCAGAGGTTGCTACCACCATCGTTCATGAGCTCAGCCTTGGCCAGCGGTGGGTCCATCTTGGAGCCAGCTTGCATTGGCTCTGTCAGACACAGGGGAAGCTTCTAGAGCCTTCTCACAGAAGCCACCCCTGCAGCCCTCCTGCAAGCAAAACTGTGTCACGCAAACCCAATACAATGATGTAGAAGGATAGATTTTTTTTTCTTCGACTGAAAACTTACCTGCTGAATAATCTGGAGCTTTGATTAATGTTTCTGCCCCATTTTGTATGAGAGCTAAGAAACTGAATATAGTTGGCTCAGTAGCTGCATCAGTATAGTGGACAATAATGAGCCATGGCTGGGAACAACTGAAGGTTTCAAATCGCTAATGGCCTAAATGAGACCTGTTAGAGATCTGGAGGCTGAATCAGAATGGGAACTCCTCCATCCTCAGTCACGATGGTGATGGAACATGCTACTATCTCCTCAGAAATTTTGAGTATGGTATACTAAATACAGCCCTGCATCAGTAGTTGTGGGATCTGTCTCCTACCACTAGGATTTACTTTACTGAAGTATTTCTTCTGTGCTAAATTATTAATGGCTGTTATATTGCCTTAGGAAAAAAGCAGATACATGAGGCATTCAGTGCCCCGGAGGCACTATCCAGTAGTGATCCTTGTGTTGGGGCACCCCAGGCAGTGCAAATGTGGCCAGCATCCAGAAGGAAGTTTAAGCGTAAGGAATTTCTTGCACTAGTTTGCACAACTATGCAGGGACATAAGTTTCCATACAGAAGCTGGATATGACAGCGGAAGGAACACAGCATAGGAAAGGGAGGATAATCTCCTATTGTTTTGACCAACTGTAAACACAAAGGCTAAGTTCAGAGTCAATTACTACAATTCAAATTCTTCTTTTTGAAGAAGCTGGAAACTAATCATTATTAATATCTATTCAACTACAGTAGTATTACTAGCACATTATTAAACCTGTTGGAAGTAAATTTCCTTGTTTTTCTCCAAGTTACAACTGGTTTTAGACATACCTTCTTAAGCATGTCTGTGTCTTTAGAGTACGCAGTGAGGCAAATAGGCCCACCTGAACCACCACCCTGGGCACAGCCATTCTGAATACCTCCCTTACTGCATGTGCAAACTCCTTTTAGTTATAGTTCTTGCAGCTCAGCGTTAGTCAATTGTTGAAACCTTAATAAATTTGGAGGTGGCACAACAAATTCACTTAAAGCCCACTAGAGACCCTTTTTAATCACAGAATCACAGAATCATTAAGGTTGGAAAGGACCTTCGAGATCATCAAGTCCAACTGTTATCCCAACACAATCATGCCCACTAAACCATGTCCCAAAG
>NW_010524428.1:0-11585 GCF_000687285.1 Phaethon lepturus | reverse complement strand
TGTGATTCTGTGATTCTGTGAAATGGGAAGTGTCTCACCTACTTTTTTATACTGCATCTAAGCTGCAAGGAAATGAGAAATAGAGCATGCGGGGGGAACTGTGGGATGACAGTGGTGTAAACCTAGGAACATTATTCCACTTCTTACGTCACTGTTGTCAGTCTTTTCTACATGTTCCCAAGCTGTTAGGAGAACACTTGGCAGCAGTGTAACAAACATCTCTCAGATGCACTTTGGGATCGGTGTACGTATCACCCTCTCGCTGAAGAAGCCAATAATTAACGCAGCGCCTGTTGCCTGCCTTTCCTCTCGTGCTGCTACGACGTGCAACCTCTAACCAGCTACTTTAAAGCCCATTTCCTCTTTTTGAAACCTGACGCAAATAAGTGTATTAGAACTACTAAACCGCACAGGTTCTGCCCTGGTTGCAGCATGCAGTTTTCCTCCTCTCTGGTCTGGAGCAGTGGAGGGCATGACATTGGCCTCAGGTTCTGGTTTGGTTTCCTGGATTGCTAATCCTTGTAGCAGGTGGCTTTGAGAAAAACTTACTACAGTTGGAGTTTACTCCTAATTCCCTGCAGTCAGAGGGTTTATATAATGGTTTAATATCCAACAGCTAAACCACAGTTAGGAAGTGAGGTATTTTGAGGCCTATTGAACACTGCAGATTTTTTTACTGACTCAGTCCAAGGTTATTTGATAAATTAAACCAAGGGTTTAAAATGCCATAAAAACGCTATTCCAACCACCCACAAAAATGTATTATTATATGGTTTAGCTGATATACAATAAAAAAGATTTTTAAATGTTCGAGGTTCCCCATTTTCCTAGAAACATTCTTACATTGTTTGCCTCTGTGTGCAATGTTGTCATAAAGTTGTTTCTTTCCATTTCTTCAGTGTAAATGTCCGTTCAATATCTTGTATTGGATCTTCATCTTCAAGTGCAATCCACACTGAAGTTTACTCATTCGTCTGTACCCCATACAGTCACACTTCAAAAGTTTCCATATAGAAATGAGTTTTGAGAAAAGTCTGACTCTTGATCACAATTTAAATGTGTGCAAACTTACCTCTTTCCAATGCACATTCAAATTAAATGTGGTCAGCTATGTCAAGACTGTATTTAGCCCTGGTACTACATCATAAAAAATACCGTGCATGAGGAAATGAATGGAGAGTGGCATTACCATCTCATATCTTCTCTCTGGTTGTTTTCTGGTTTATTTTTTGCTTTTATTTTGTTTTTTTTGTTTGTTTGGGTTTTTTAGTGCAATTTATTTTAAAATGGAATGCTAACATGAAAATACTCATCTCTAACTTTAACCATGTAAAAGTTAACCATCTTGTGTAAACTAAATATCTAGGCTGCCTCAGAAGTCAATGAAAAAAAAGACACTCTGAGCAGGTGTTTATCCTATCTCGGTTGTGTTCTGCAAAACTTTCTAGAAATTTCATTAGGAACTCAGTGTGTGGACTTTTATTTATGCTTGATACAAAGGATTTCTTTTTTAAATATTTTTTTGTCTTCAATTACAAAGTTCCAAAGTGTGTGAGGTAACATGTCCCTTGGAAACAGTCATTTCAGAAGGAATCTTGGTACCTAGACTAGAGTAGATAGCTAATGTTGAGTGTTTTACCTAGTTTTAGGTTCCAGAAGCTAATCTTTAAATTTAACTCTTTCTCATACCAGAAAGCTAAAGAAGATGCTGAAACAAGCAGCTCAGGAAATATTTCATCCTAGATGGAAGTTATTCAGCCGTCAGGGAAGCTGACAGAGTCAGATCACAGGGGGATTCAACTTGCTGATATACAAGTTAAATAGATATTTTTTTGAGTGAAATAAGAACCCACCCAAACTTCTGATGTTCCCTGACTGGATTACTAAATTTAATCAAGATGTTTTTGAGATATTAATATTTGGAAGACAGTTTTTACACCAGAACGTAAACCAGAGAACCTGAGCTCCAGCAAGGGTGGCCTCTCCACGGTCTATATATACAATATTAAATAATCTTACTGACCAAAATTTCACCAGCTTGCAGTGGGTCTACCTAACAGTGATGAAGTGTAGTTGCCTAGGACAGACTGTAAGAATGGGGCTGGCTAGCAC
The DNA here is from genome assembly GCF_000687285.1 of Phaethon lepturus. Lineage (NCBI taxonomy): Eukaryota > Metazoa > Chordata > Aves > Phaethontiformes > Phaethontidae > Phaethon > Phaethon lepturus. Next base: position 9,473 of record NW_010524428.1, on the reverse strand, counting down.
ATAATGATAATTTTATTTTGCTCTCTCAAAGCCTCCAGCAATTGTAGCTTAGAGTCCTCCAGCGTGTCCATGAAATTTGGTTGGCATTTATAAGCTAAATGCAAGTGTGATGGGCTGCACTCTACTTCAGTGCTCGTTTGAGAACCTGAAGCTAGCCAGGATGAACCTGGTCTCCCTCAGTTTCATGTAGGTTGGTGGTCCCCAAAGGGTAATGTTTCCTCACTGAGAAGACACAAACACCAAGCAGACATTTAAAGCCTCAGTAGATAAATTCTGTCATAACCACATTCCCTGAGTTGGATTTTCAGTGGACAATACCAGCAATCTATGAACAGAAAAGAGCTGAACCAAACATAGCAAGAAACTGCTGAATATCTGAAGTGAAGGTAAAAAACCACAAAACACAAGAAAACACTCGCACAGAAAGAAGACCAAGTAGCTGTTGTGTAGCAAGCAACTTTGATCAGAACCTGTTTACTGATTAGACAGTCCAGAAAAAAAGTACTTTGTGTCTGTCAATCTTCTCAGACATCTGAACTCTTTGCATTCATTACTTGCAAAGTGGAAGGAATTGTGTTAATATTAGCAGCATTAGCTCAGGTGGAGCTTTCAATAGCGTCTCAGCTACACTCACAGATATTTTTGCTTTACCCTTTTTCAGAGGAATGAGAAGCGGAAAGCTTTAATCACCTGCCAATTTATTATTTTCTTAAGAAAAACTAAAGTTGTGTCAATGGGCCGCTGGTTAAAGTGCTATTATTAGTCAATATTAAAGAAAGAAATCCAAAGACTGGGAGAAGCTTTGGAAGAAAAAGCATCTGGGAATCCTAGACTAATAGAAATCAGATACTGAAAAGATCTATTAAGTCATCCAATCAATTCCCCAGTTAATATAAAATAATTCCCAACAGCACGGTTTCTAGTGCTCTGTCCAGTCTGGATTTAAATATAATGAGCAATGGAGTTTCTGACACTTCCCCACATTCCTGTGGATCACTCTGCCAGGAATTTTTCCCCCTGATATTCTGCCTATATTTGCTTTTTCCCACTGTTCAATGTATGTTAACGTTCCTAAAGTAATTCCCTTTCTCTCTTTTATTGTCAACTATTTTTACAAGATTTTCATTGGCTTTAATTAACCAACCTGCTTTATACTTTCCATTTTAATGTTCTAAGAAGAAAAGTTTTTAAATTACAATAGTTAACTGCTTCTGAATTTTAGTCTATTGGCTCAAAATCTCAGTGGAGATTCTAAAATGTCACAGCCACAGCTAATCTGGAATGGTTTGAAACCAATTAATCTTCAAAGTGCTTGGGAAGTTGTTTGTTAGCTGGACACATATTTTGCAAGTGAAAGAGGTTTTATATTTTAGTAGAATCAGCCAGGGCCCTGTCTTACCTCACTCCTTTCTTTGGCTCTTGATTTCTCTGATAATTCTGGAGAAACACATTCGTACAGAGCTTAAGCTTTGGTGCTGCTTATTACCATTTTTGCATCAAGATATAACCAATGCTTAGGTGAGTATTCCTGGGACAATTAGCATTTGCACACCTTTGTTTGAGGAGTCCTTTAAGAAGCTACCTTGGCCATTTTTTGCTCCTTTTTGTTCTTTTTGCCCCATAGCAAACCTGTTGTGTATGATTGTCATGTGTTTCATCTGTACTTTCCTGTAAGTCCTGTTCTGGAGAAAGGTGCCAGTAGGAAGAGGTGAAAAGCTTAGAGAATTTGACGGTCCCAAGGACTCTGACATACAGGTCAAATTGCAGGATCACATCAAAATTTTTAAAAAGACAAAAGGGCATAGGTTAAAACTTAGAACCCTAACATAGTTTTTGTTGTTCAAAAGTGCTAAGTACATTGTTATTCTTGCTATTCACAGTAGTGACAGACAGTGGCTGACTCTTCTAGGGCTGAAGGTGAGCCATGTACCTTTTATTCTTTACACTTTTGAACATGAGGGTCCAAACAGTCACACCACTTAAGCTATGTCAAAGTCTTAAAAAATGAATTCTTACAACCCCAGCACCCATATCTGATGAGGAAAGACTTGGCTCAGCATTTAGTGAGAGAGGACTTCTCAGTTTAACAACAACAACAAAAAGGCATAACAAGATCAAGTGATGCAAATACAATGTCTGGTTGTTTCTAAACAATGGGGATAAATACACAGTAGATAAAGACAATTAAATGTTGGGACAGGCTCCTTAAAACTGTAATCAAATTTGATCTGGTTTCTAAAAACATAAATTAATGCTTAAATAGAAAATATTGGCCTGAGGCAAAGGTTACTGGGTGATTACACAGTAGTTTGTGTTATACTAAATCATGACATGGTCATGTCTCAGAATCTATGTATTAATTTTATTGTAGAGGAAGCTCATATTTTGTCTGGATCTGCACTAGGTAAACTCAACAAAAGAATGAAAAAGAGAGGAAAAAACCCCACATTTCCATTTCACTCCTGTAATTAATCCATGATTATTAAAGGTTGACAGGACTGGTAACTTTACCCATATACTCTTTAATTTTACCTTGATTGTCTATCAGAATTTTCCAATTAATTAATCTAATTCTACTTGGTTAGCTTGTGGCAGTTGTACAGCTTGCTCTAATAAGCAGACTTCTTGGCCTGGTGGTAGATTACCATTTCAAATATCTGCCAGGTGCAGGACACAGGAAAGTTGGGTTTAAAGCTCCATACATCTTAAGATACAACAGTATAATATTTCAGTAAAAATCAACATTAGCACTTTCTAGATGGCCCGAAATAGGAAAAAAAAAATCCTCTAATTTAGTACTGTCACTATGTAACAAAATAATTATTTCTTTGTATGTCAGGGTGAGAAAATGTATATTATATTTTAGACAATCTGAATTTTGATCATGGCATACAGAATGAATTTAACATACGCACAGGTCTTCCAAAGTATCCCAGGATCATTTTACAGATTTTTGAGACAGCTTATTGGCTCCTGACAGACTTTTTAAGTTCAGGAGTACTATGTTTTTAGTCTAAAAGGTGAAGCAGTATCAGGTTAATATTGTATATTTATTAGTAAAGACTGACTTCCTGATACAGCCTTAAATTATTAGTATTGCAATAATGGCATTAACACAGTTTATTGACCATGAAAAAGAGTTTTGAAGAAATGAAATGGAGAGTCAGGAAATCCAATTTAATTTCTTGCCTCTGGTACACATTCTCTGTCCAGCTTTGGTTAGGTATATATTCATATATTGAAGCACCTATTCAGCTTGTCTAATTTAGGTCCTGTAGAGTATTAAATTGGAAGGGCAGGGTATTTTTCTTAGGTATTTAAAAGTGTCTTTCAAAGGAACCCACCTCCAACACTTGAAAAAGGAATTTAGGTACCTAATTTTGTTGGCGTGAGGGCCAGGCACCTTCCGTTTGGTGATCATCCTACTTACACTAAATACCTAGAATATGTCTCATGAAGTCCCCTGATGGTGGTAATGGACTTACAACATCATTGGGGAGAAATTCAAACTGCTAACAGTTCATTACCACTTCTTTCTAAAATTTTCAAAACCTTAGGCACCAGCATGAAATCTCCAGTTTGTAGTAAAACATACTCTAGTAAGGGAAGAGGTGGAGAATGATGTGTAAATTGGACAGAAATATGAAGGCAAATTTCTACAACCAAATGCCAGAGCTCTCCAAAAGTATCTCCATAACAAGCACTCTCACTGTGAGCATTTCTTAGCAGATGTACGCTACAGACCACCGGGTATTTTTCATACCCTTTCCACTAACACAACTTTTATCAGTCTGTACCTATTATGCATCTATAAGAAATGAGTTTAATTCACAGTTTAACAAAGTTCCTATGAAGTCTGAATGCAGAGAGATGACATAGTAAGAAACCTTGGGATTTTCTGTATGTCATTTTCCATGGTTTTAAGTAGACAAGTAGTAACAAGTAAATGTTAATACTACAGTTACAACATTATTATTTCATTTACATGTAAGTGCCTAAACTTTTCAGGCTTGTCTGATCACTTTTTTTGATTTAGTCACAGTAGTATAGAAAGTGACTTGTCTTCAACGCATAAACATTCATGGAAATCTGCAAAACTATTCACCTTCATGGGTGACAGTAGACAGTGACCTTTAGCTGTCTAAAATGTAGGCACCGTGTCTAAGTTAGTTATCCAGGTTTACTTTACAGTGTAGAGGCACAGATGTTACCAGAAGAGGACCAATCCTATCACAAAAAAATTTCCTAAGATAACTGAGTTGACTTTCTCTTTAGAAGCGCTTTTGTTTCCATTGACTACAGACAAATGCTAGCTAGGACTGACTCTAGATGCCTTACAGCTGAGATTAGGTCAGATGAATCCCACCTGGCTGCTGGTTTTGTCTCTTCAGTCTCATGTACTTAGGAACTTAATTATCTTATTAGTTATATTCACAAAACTATGATTAAAGCCAGTAAAAGAAGAACATAAACAATGGAAGAGTATAAACTCAGAGGAACCTTTGGCTCTAGGCTACAGTGTGATAGGAAAAAAGTATCCTTTTATGCAATCTCCTGCTACAAGGCATACGTGTAATTGTGCTGGTTTTGGCTGGGATAGAGTTAATTTTCTTCGTAGTAGCTAGTATGGGGCTATGTTCTGGATTTGTGCTGAAAACAGTGTTGATAATACAGAGACATTTTCATTATTGCTGAGCAGGGCTCACACAGGGTCAAGGCCTTTCCTGCTCCTCACCCCACCCCACCAGCGAGCAGGCTGGGGGTGCACAAGAAGCTGGGAAGGGCACAGCTGGGACAGCTGACCCCAACTGACCAAAGGGATATTCCACATCATATGATGTCATGCTTAGTATATAAAGCTGGGGGAAGAAGAAGGAAGGAGGCGACATTTGGAGTTATGGCATTTGTCTTCCCAAGTAACCGTTACGCGTGATGCAGCCCTGCTTCCCTGGGGATGGCTGAACCCCTGCCTGCCCATAGGGAATGGTGAATGAATTCCTTGTTTTGCTTTGCTTGAGTGCGCGGCTTTTGCTTTACCTGTTAAACTGTCTTTATCTCAACCCACGAGTTTTAACTTTTACTCTTCTAATTCTCTCCTCCATCCCACTGGGGGTGAGTGAGCGAGCAGCTGCGTGGGGCTTAGTTGCCGGCTGGGGTTAAACCACGACAGTAATTCACATTTCCTCTTGTCTGAACATTCAGTTGCAGCTTGTTAATGCTAATGACCATGGCAGCAAATGAACTCTTTTCACATAACAGAAGTACCTACAAACTCTCCTGGCTATTGTTTCAAATTTTAAGTAAAGCTTTCCTTTTGGTTAAAAAGGCAGTCAAGGTACATTTTATCAGACAGATTGCCTCTGTTTAAGTCTTGTCATCTCACCACTTGACATCTCCACAGTGATTCTCACATCAGTGGAGCTGGGCTGAATTTCTGGATTACGTATGGGAGTTGCTCTGTAGCAGAACACTTTAAGTTGGCTTGCTTCAGAATGTGCTTTGCAGATTGCACGTTTCCCTCAGCTTCTCCATTCAGCCGAGAGGATAACAGCCCAGTTGTAACGTGACAAAAGTTATGTATGTCCATAAATCTTATGTATTCTTCCTCACCAAACAGGATGCTTTGGACTGTGATAATTTCATCTGTGTTTCTCCATTTTGCCAATATATTTTTCCCCTGATTTATGGCACTTGCACTGAGTGTATGATCTCCAAATATCTGGAAAAGAAGCCATGTACTTTCGCCTTTAACTCACAAATGTCAGTCCCTATGCTTTTGAGGGTGTGAGTGGTTATTAATGTTCTCTTATGCTGGCTTTCTTAACAAAACTCACACTGGCTAAAATCACAGCACAAATAATGTCTGTGTTTCCTAGCTTCTGGCTCCAAAACAGTGCTCTTTCTTTCAAAACTGTTAGCAATGCCCAAATACCCCATCTTGCTCATTGGAAAAGGATAATCATGACATTTCTCTTGGAAAATGCACCTACCAGATGAAGTAACTTTTCTGTTTGCTTCTATAAAGCTATATTGTTAAGAAAAAGCACCTTTACATACCAATGACTTTCTGTGGAATCCTTCAATAATCATAAGCATCCTTAGAATCAGTCCCTGTGCTTCACAGAGTGCTCTGGAAGCTGTGAACCTCCAGGCACCTGCAGATTTCATCCACTGGCCACATTCAGAGCACACTGATAAGCACAGTGATCCGGGCTTCACCAGACATGTGAACCTTCTTTGTCTCGTGTCTTGCCATACATTGGAATCCTAGTTACTTCTCCGGCACCCATAAGCAAACTTCACAGTAAATGAAAAGTTTAAATTCCTCTAATCTGTGTCTTCTTCATATACACAGACTAAGACATTGCAACTGTTAGCTTTGTTATATGACATGTAGACAATTTCAGGTGATCATCACCATAACGGTCTTTTCACTGACACCAGCACTTGCAGAGCCTCACAAGCACCATAAAGTTATCCTCCAGACATGTCAGAAAGGATTGCCCTGTCCTATTTATTGATATAGTTCAACTCAACATTAATTTTGCAGTGTTTCTGCTAGGTGTGCTTTCATTTAGGTGTTGAAGGAAACTATGAACCTTTTCATATGCTGAGATTTTTCTAGGAGTCTGTATATTACTTTTGAATCTAAGCACAAGTGTTACACATTTATGATGTGTCCCAAGAGGTCTACCATCTCTGACACAGCATACACCTTTCTCCGTTACTGTTGGTTAGACTCACTAACTGAAAACTGACTGTTAATGGATTAATTTGGGTGTATTTTATTTGTTTATTGTTTTGATTTGTAAATCTGTTCAGTTCCGTATAAGACAGAAATACAAAGGCAGTCCAGTCCCTAGAAAACTTACTGTCTAGGAGACGGATAGAAAAAGAGGGTACTCATAACCACTCAGCACCAGGTACCTAATGCAACCAGCTACGTCTTCTCACTTTCTTCTCTTCACTGAGACCCTCGAGAATTAGGCATCAAAACTACATGCCTAAGGTGGAGTTTATCCATATGTCTGAAAAGACGTAGTGGAAGATCTGGAGGAAAATCACCTTATATTTATTTTTTACTTCTTAGTCTGTTTTTTTTTTTCTTTTTGTTTCTGTTTTTATTCTTTTCTTTCTCTTTTATGAGCTTTGAGTACAGATTTAAATCAAGAGGGAATTGAGGCCACATGTTAAGATGTCATTCACAGGCCTTCCTGCTATGTTCCGCGTTAGTATCATCGTTTTCCTTTGGTATTATTTCTGTGCAATAATAATAGCAATTCTGTGGCACCAGAATTATCCTGGAAGTGTGATATTTACTGTTATCTTGGACTTGTCTCAGTGCAGAAATTTATTTGCTATGAAACGTGTGTGGTATTTTTGAGGGGAAAATAATTGGTCACTGAACAGCCTTGGAAGGATGCCATCGTGTGTCTATGAGATATATTCAACATATTTAGTTATTTCAGTGGAGTGTACTTTCCCTCATTGGTAAATATGCATACACAGAAAGCACTAGACTAAGATTTTTTGTGTATCTTCTCAGTGTGATCATTTGGTCTACCTTTCTGTTGTCATTTTGCTAACTGAGCTTATGCTCTAGACTTGGAATCCTTCTTAATGAATTCATGCCAAAAAGTTTTCATCATCTAAAATTAATAGAAAAGAACACAAAAGTGAGTGGTCAAGCATTTAAGGTTTTTTTTCTGGCTTCTCAGTGTTAAAAATCACAATTTTAGTCAGTGTATTAGAATACTAGTGTTAGAGAAAAGCAGAATAATAAACAAAATAGCCTTGTTTCAAGCTTATTTCTTTATAAGAGTGTTTTTATGGCCAATTAGTTCAGAAAATCAATATGCAATTGCTCCTCTCAGATTAGTGTGGGCTTAAGTGACAGAAGACAATAAATAAAATATAATTATATTATTAACACAAAGTAGTTGTAACTTCACTGAATTGCATCAATATCTATTGAGATTCAAACACATGTTCAGCTAGGTCAGGTTGAAAAGATCTTTTAAATTAAAAGGAGCACTAAAATTGTTATCTTGGCACTGCAGGGAAGGTAAGTCTGAAGTTTTCTGGTTTTACTCCAGCTACCTTGAAGGTTGTGGAGAACCACAGAAATGGAAATAAAAGCCCACATTATATTTTGAAAAGTAATATTAATGTCTTTTCCCCTGGCTGACAGGTGTTTTGGGTTTACAGGAACACTGAAAAAGAAGACCAAAGCAGGGAAGGGAGAATGGAGACCGAAAATCAGAACAATACAGAAGTGAACAGGAGATAACTACACCCACAACACAAACAAAGGGGAGCACTCCATGAAACTATCATACAGAATGTTTAACAAACAGAAACACACTTTTTGTTTTTTTTTCCACAGCACAGAATTACACTGCTCATCTTCAGAGTAAATTTTGGTTGTCAAAAGTATAAATTAAATGAAAAGACAAATTTCTTGGTGTCCAGAGACAGCTATTACAAATGATGGGCCAAAAGCAAGCTATTTCAAGACATCGTGGGATGTCCTGATTATGAGATGCTGGGAGTGTACAGCTGCAGCTTCTCTGAGCATCCACTCCTGGTCACCATCAGGGGCAAAATACTTCGCAAGAGGGAAACTGTTTGCAAATTGTTATAGCTCAAACTTGGTAGTTTAAAATGTGTAACTGATATCTCTTTAATGATCACAGGTTGTTACCATCTGACTGGCTGTAATCTTTTGTTAAAACAAACAAATAAATAATAACCCTCACCCCCTCCAAAAAACACGTCTTCTGTTTCAGGGAAAGCCTCAAAACAGCTTGAGGGCACTCATCATGGCAATGGGAAAGTCTCATTAAGTCCATCATTGCTTAAGGTTCAGGCTTCTCTTCATCAGTGCCATCATGATCTATAACAATGGGGTACATCACAGCTCAATATCACATAAGACCCTGTGGTCTAGCATGACAGGCAACGAAAGGCAATAAGCACTTCTTTCTACTACCTGAAACTCCCCAAGAAATTTTTCCTAATATCCAACCTAAACATCCCCTGGCTCAACTTGAGGCCATTTCCTCTTGTCCTATCACTAGTTACTTGGGAGAAGAGACCAACACTCACCTCGCCACAACCCCCTTTCAGGTAGTTGTAGAGAGCAATAAGGTCTCCCCTCAGTCTCCACTTCTCCAGACTAAACAACCCCAGTTCCCTCAGCCGCTCCGCATAAGACTTGTGCTCCAGCCCCCTCACCAGCTTCGTTACCCTTCTCTGGACACGCTCCAGCACCTCAGTGTCCTTCTTGTAGTGATGGGCCCAAAACTGAACACAGGATTCAAGGTGCGGCCTCACCAGTGCCGAGTACAGGGGCACGATCACTTCCCTACTCCTGCTGGCCACACTATTGCTGATACAGGCCAGGATGCTGTTGGCCTTCTTGGCCACCTGGGCCACCGGATCATATTCAGCCGGCTGCCAACCAGCACCCC
>NW_010524427.1:0-238 GCF_000687285.1 Phaethon lepturus | reverse complement strand
GCAGCCAGTCCACCCAGAGATCCCCCCTTCCCGAAACAGAATGGCTCCGACTCACGCGTGTTTTCCTCCCTCTCGCAGGCAATGCTCCCTTCTTCCCTACGCCGTGGAAGTCGGGGTTCCCCCGCCGCCGGAGAAAGCCCCGCCGCCCCCACCGCAACCCCGGGTCCCTACCTGAGAGGTCGTCGCGGGGGCTCTGGTGCAGGTAGCCCTGCTCCAGGGAGGAGGAGGGCACGCTGGA
>NW_010524426.1:1828-2028 GCF_000687285.1 Phaethon lepturus | reverse complement strand
TCTAAATCTGCCCTCTTTTAGTTTAAAATCCCGCCGTGGTCCCCAGATCACAGATGTGTTGCCGCTGTTGCGGACCTCCCGTCGCCCAGCTGCACTTACGGAAATACGGAAGCTCGTTTGTTCGCTGAGCCGGGCCGTGTTACCCCTTGCCCCAGCGTGTCCCTGGGCCTGGGGGGACCCGCGGGCAATGCCAGCCCACG
>NW_010524426.1:495-1688 GCF_000687285.1 Phaethon lepturus | reverse complement strand
TGGGCGTTGGGTGGAGGAGCTGGTGGCTATGCTGGGCGGTCACGGCATACGAGACCCATCCTTTTATTGCGTACCGGAGAGAGTAATTACTTCATGTCTCGTATGGAAATGGGGATGACAGATGTCATATTAAATCATAGGGTCATCACTTATTTATAGGTGATTACATTAAAGAGATATTAATATAGCCAAAGGCTTCGCAGAATTAGAGTTAATATATTTTTGTTTATTATATTTGCCAATATTTCTCCAATCCAGCCGGGTTTTTATGGCCAGTTATTAAATAGAGAGCCTGCTGCAGTTCCCGTAACCTAGCTGTGAGGGTGGCGAGAGGACGATTGGAAAACACTTGAGAACTTTGATCTTTGAGTGATTAAATTTTATTGCCTCCTTGTTTATGAGGGTCCGATGGCAGGTGCTTTGTGCGCCGCAAGATGAAGCGAGGGCAGGTTAGGACTCCAGCCGTTATTAAATCTGGGTCAGCAGGGGAGGCCGCGTCTGGGCGCAGAGCTGGGGCTCGCAGATGTTCGGGTCCTCGGCTGGGATTACCTCTCTGCTAAGCCAGGATTAGATTCCTGTGAAACGAGGCGCAGATTTCTGACACCCCGGCGAGGCAGAGGGGTCCCGGGGAGCGCTGGCGAGGCGGCCCAGGTTTTCCCCCTTGTCCCCGTGCCCCTGGAGACTGGCCTTGGGGCCAGCGAGGCGCCCGTCTGGCTTGGGGGGCACCAGTGGACCCCCCCAGCCCATGTGCAAACCAGGGGAGCCAAGAAACCCCCTTGCTCGGTGGAGGACCCGGCCCGAGGGTGGCTCCTTCGTGCGAGGACGGCCGCTGGCTGTGCCGACCGCGGGGCCGAGGGTGCGGCGGATCGATGTGCGAGGAGCTGCCCGCTTGCTGCCTGCAGGCAGCTGCTGTCTGTCGGGATATTTATTAACACCCGTCTGCCTCTGAGAGCCAGAACAAAACCCAATCTTTGGAGGCCGTCAATAAATTATAACGTATTAGACACTGTCATCTGTACCCCTGGACTCTTAAATTTTGTTCTAATTAGAGTATCGTTTTTCCTTTCTCAGCACTTTTTCCCCTCTGCTGGGTATCGATCCTTTCTCTGTGGGGATCTGACCAACTGTTGACAATTTATGGTAACATAAAACTAGTACCTCTCCTAGCAAAAACCCAGCTTTTAATAAAAACC
>NW_010524426.1:0-444 GCF_000687285.1 Phaethon lepturus | reverse complement strand
CCAGCCTCTCGCGGGCAGCCTAACCTGATTACCAAATGGATTTAGCAGTTAAGGCCGTGCTGATGCCCTGGTTGTTTTGCACATAGGGATTTTTACCGTAACACTTTAACGGGCTTTCAATTGTCATAATATTTCATAAATACGTACGTACCTAATTGAAAGCTTTGAGGCCAATGGGAAGCCCTGAGCGTGCTCCCGAAGCCTCGCCGGGCTGGTGGACACTCAGCTTTAATCTGGTGGTTGCGGGGCGCAGCCGTGGGGCTGCAGGGTCGGGTCGTTGATGAAACCGCGCCTTCCGTCTGCCGGGGGGCGCTCCTCGCCGTGCCGCCCCTTGGTCCTCGGGGAGCTTGCCGTGCCTTCGCGGCCGCGGGGGTGGCGGCTCAGTTTTGCAAAGGCTGTAATGCCCTCGGTGCGAGGCTCTTCGCGACGGAGGGCTGGCTGGCA